>NW_020312269.1:0-23073 GCF_002999335.1 Cyclospora cayetanensis | reverse complement strand
CCTAGCTTCTGTGCTGCAGTGGAATGGCTAGCACTGTTGTTATGTGCAGTCGCACTGGGAGGAGTAGGCTAAGTGCTGCACTTAAAGGGTGTTTCACGTGGATGCCCATATATTCTCTATTGCAGTGGCCGAAGCTGAAAGCGACAATTGGAGGACCGAGCGGCATCGTTGTTCAGGAGAGCCTAAGCACCTTTGAGTGGCTCTAGTTCTTCCATGTTTCGCTGTTGTACTGAATGCAGCCTTTGCGCTGATGATGCGCATTTGCTAATGCCGGTCTGCGACGGCGGTTTTCAGGAAGTGGGTTGTGCATGCCAAGTGCGGTTTGGGTGTGGAGGCGGATAAGCATCCAATGTGTCGTACGTGTTGTTTGGTACCACTGGTCCCCTATACATGTACTGCGGAGTTTTATTGGAGACTCGCAGGCGTCCGTGCGTTTAGGCGACTTTGGGAGGACGATGCTGAGTTGGGAGGTGGTCTGGAAGCCAGTGGCAGTAGGGCTCCTGTGCTCAAATCTGCGTTGGTGTCGTCGTGTCATATTGCATGTGGTCAAAGCAACAATGCCAATAGCAGCAATAGAACCGCTTATGTGAGTAAGGGGCTATGCCGAGTCGGTGGTTTATAAGATGCGGTGCTTGTTTCATGGCATGTGTGTGGAGAAGTGGTTAGTTTTTTCTAGCATATGGAATGTTCATGCGAGCATGGCTATTAGACTAGAGTGGTTCTAGCACGAGCACATTGCCTAGCACTTGGCGTCGCTTTGATGCGGAATTGATCTGGAGGCTGGTGAACATTTGGACGCTGCATGACTCAGGCAGTGTCCAATATGCATCTAAAGGTGTGGGGTGTAGAATGTGCATTTTGCTGCAGATAATGCATGTAGGCTGAGTGGCAGCACCTAGCTTCTGTGCTGCAGTGGAATGGCTAGCACTGTTGTTATGTGCAGTCGCACTGGGAGGAGTAGGCTAAGTGCTGCACTTAAAGGGTGTTTCACGTGGATGCCCATATATTCTCTATTGCAGTGTCGGAAGCTGAAAGCGACAATTGGAGGACCGAACGGCATCGTTGTTCAGGAGAGCATAAGCACCTTTGCGTGGCTGTAATTCTTACGTGTTTCACTGTTGTAAGTAAGGCAGGCTTTGCGCTGATGATCCGCATTTGGTGATGCCGGTCGGCGTTGGCGGTTTTCAGGAAGTGGGTTGTGCAAGCCAAGTGCGGTTTGGGTGTTGGAGCGGATAAGCAGGCAATGCGTCGTAGGTGTTGTTTGGTACCACTGGTGTACTAGAGATGTGATGCGGAGTGTTATTGGAGACTCGCAGGCGTCCGTGCGTTTAGGCGACTTTGGGAGGACGATGCTGAGTTGGGAGGTGGTCTGGGAGCCAGTGGCAGTAGGGCTCCTGTGCTCAAATCTGCGTTGGTGTGGTCGTGTCGTGTTGTATGTGCTCAAAGCAACAATATCAATAGCACCAATAGAGCCGCTTATGTGAGTAAGGGGCTATGCTGAATTGGTGTTTTACAAGATGCGGTGCTTGTTGCATGGCATGTGTTCGGAGAAGTGGATGGTCGTTTCCAGCGTATGGAATGTTTATGCAAGCATGGCCATAAAACGAGAGTGTTTGTAGCACGAACACACAGGCTAGCACTTGGCGTCGCGTTGACGCGGAATTGATCTGGAAGCTGGCAAACATTTGGGCGCTGCATGACTCAGACAGTGCGCTCTTTGCATTCAAAGGTGTGGGGTGTAGAATGTGCATTTTCCTGCAGATAATGCATGTAGGCTGATGCCAGCACCTAGCTTCTGTGCTGCAGTGGGATGGCTAGCACTGCTGCTGTGTGCAGCCTTACGGGGAGGAGTAGGCTGAGTGCTGCACTTAAAGGGTGTTTCATTTGGATGCTCATATATTATCTATTGCGGCGGCTGAAGCTGAAAGTGACAATTGGAGGACCGAGCCGGATCCTTTGCCAGGAGAGGCTGCGCGCCTTCGAGTAGCTGGAGTTCGTCCATATTTCGCCGTAGTCTATTGTGCTACATATGGGCTGATGGTTTGCGCGAGCTCATGCCTCTCTGCGTTGGCGCTTTTCAGCAAGTGGGTTGTGCAAGCCATGTGCGGTCCGGGTGTGGGTGCGCAGAAGCCCGCAGTGTGTACTCGGTGTCGTTTGGGACCACGGGCGCGTCAGGTTTGTGCTCCTGGTTTTTTCGGTCAAGTCACGCAGCCGTCAGTATGTGTTATACGATTTGAGTAGGATGCTGCTCAGCTGGCGGTGGGTGTGATAGCCACTGAAGGGTGCGGGTCTTCTGAGTAGAGCTGTGTAGGTGTTGTCTTGTCGCATTGCATGTGCTCAGAGAAAGAATATCCTGACTGTACATTGCATTAAATATGCGATTATGGAGCCAAGCGAAGTGGTGCTTTGTTAGATGTGGGATATTTTTTTTGGGTTCGATTTTGTAGCAGTCCTCATTTTTTTAGCGTATGGAGTTTCGATGCGCGTTTTCCATAGCAATGGAGTGGTTCTATCATGTCCACATGGTCTAGTGCCCACGCGTCCACGCTGAATCGATTTGGGGGCTGTCAAGCATTTGCAGGGTGCATGAGTTGTTTGGGTAAACATAGGTCCTCAAAATGTGTAACTACATTCTTGGAACTGTTCTGAGCAGCATCAGTTGCCTTTATGGTGGCTAGGCATACGTTATTACCTTTTAATTCGTCTGGCTCCGTCACGATGAGGTGAATAACTTCTTGCACTTATATGTTGCGGTTTCGTTTCATATTGTCGCTCTAGCTGGAGTGTAAGAGAATTGCGTGCTCTTTAGTGGACTCAACGAATTCCAAAGTGTGCCGCAGCTGCAGCTGCTGTCAGCAGCTTTTCTACGTGTATTCAGCCTGCCAACAATTCTTTTGCCCAGTTATGTTCGGACATAATGTAGCGGACGACCGTCAAAGGAATGGGCTCCGAGATGCATGGCATGAAACATGGTATCCTTTTGCTAATTCTGTGCAGGAACATAGTATCAGAAATCATTGCTGTATTGGTGTGCTATTTACTCACCTCTTCCAACTTGCTCGTGTTGTGCACAGTTCAGGACGGCCTACTGTGGGCTAATCTGTCGCTTGTGCAGGATCCTGATGACAGTTTGTTTGCACTGCGTCTGGTCATGAGCTGAAGCCATGCGCGAATCTGCGTAACATGTAGACGTGGTGTTATCGAATGCTGTTGCAACTAGCTGCTTCTGACCCAGTGAGCTTTTTGGACAGGAGGCTTTATTCTCGGTGGGCAATCTGAAGCCTCAGCGCACGCAGGCCCCATGCGCATCTTTTCAAAAGCAGCAAAGGTACACAAACTCATGAGTACGCGTTGGTGCAGGATGGCTAGAAACTCCCGAGAATAGTTTGAAGTACAAGCCTATTCGGGGGCATGGAGTGAGGGACCCTACGTGAAAAGCCGTCGGTAGCATCTAATTGGGCATGGGTCACACCTTGTATGCATAGGCATTTGTCACCACTTGAGATTCCGTTGTTGGTGCCCAGCAGCGTTCGGTTGGCACAACGTCAAATGCTAAACACATTGTAGACTCTCCGCGAAGTGTATTGGCAAGAACTGTCAACGTGACATGCAAGATCAATGCACGCGTGCGAAGAACAGCATGTACTCTAGCGTCAAACCAGGCCAGAAGATTCGAGCATTATGGAGCCGCTGCAGTTTTCCACATTTTGTTGTTAGCTTTGATGCGGGATATGTGGTCATGTCGCGCTGTCGCTCACGCGCGGCTGCGTTAAGGCGATCCACAGAGTGAGGCAGCGCTTACAAAGCACGGTTTTGGTGCGGGTAGGCGGCAGCAACTATTGTGTAATGGATGTTGTATGGCTCCACTGCGGCTTGCATTTGTGGTTTGGAGTATGGGTGCAATGGAGTAAGAGCGTTTTCTCTAATTCCTGTAGGATTTGCTGTTCTTCGTCGGTTTTTGCGTGCAGCAGAAAACACGAAGTAGCAGATGTGTCACAGTTGATAGTGGTGGTGCTGATTTTAATGTTGACACGCGTGCGTTTGTGCAGACGTGTACACCACACCTGTGCTGTATTTCGGGTTTTCCTTTTGAGTTTGGGCCTTGCGTTGAATGCATGAATGTGGCATGAAGACGACTGATGTGCCTGCGGACGTAGCTTTGCTTTGTGGTTTTTGTTTGAAGATAGTCCCAGTTGTTTCGCAGTCTACAAGCTTTGTGTGTGCATACTTTATACATTGAGCCCCTAAACACAATGTGTAATGGTGTGGCTGCACCGTTGGTGTGATTGCAGCTTACACCTGAAACAATTGAGCCTGCCCTAGATTCAAGGTGAAGGTGCGTGCGCGTCTATAGATTGCATGGCCAGGAACCAGTGTCTCTAGTTAGAATACCTCTTAGACGACTCAGAGAGGCTGCGATAGGTATATTGAAGCTAGCACATATGTTAGCAGCACGAATGTATATTTATACCGTTCAGTGAAGTTTTATTTCGAATAAATATCTTTTGACGTGTTACGAAAACCAAACGCAACGGGATACGAATGTAGGATTTTTGTGTTTTGTGAGCTACTGCTTCACACTGTATGCATAGGTCTGGGTGAAGTTTTTGCGTCAGCCCGTGTCATGTGTTGTGGTATTTTAGTATGAGGCACCGACTGCGTGCAAATGCGGATATTCCTCGCATGCGAGTGCTCAAAATGTATACAGGGCTTTGAGATGTATATCATGATTAGCCTCATTGAGCTGGGAGGCTTCCATTTTTACACTTATGCGCAACACCAGAGGGGCTTTGACACACCTCAGCAATGAGGCCTTGCTTCAAAGCATCAGTAACGCGTTGCAATGTAGGTGTGTACAGGTCTCTTATAGTTTAGGGCTGTAACGATATCTTGAAATGTGAATGTAGGAGCAGACGGCAGAAGAATTGCAGGAAAAAAATGTCCGCCGGTGCTGTAAATTTATGGTAAACGGCAGGTTTGCAAAGAGTACAGATTTTCTGAGTAGTTTATAGTTCGCCCACCAGAGGGACATCTGATGTAAGTGAGCTTGAGAGGACTGAAGCAGTGATTGATCAGAGTGGAACAGTGATGTTAACAAGAGCAGTAATGATGTGTGATGTGACGGTGGAGCTATGACAGTGACAGGTGCAATCAATCATTCATGCAGAAGTAGTTACAGCTAGGAAGGCCTGCCCATTGTTGCTTGCATCAGCAGAGGTTCATGTGCTACCGAGGTTAAGCATATCTTCCGAGGTCACACTAGAATTCTACAGGGCGGCTCTTCTACTTTTGGTAAGCATACTATCCTACCTGGTGAATTCGCAGGCCTTTTCCCTAACTGTACAATTTTCTCCAGTGCATGTTTTGGCCCCAGTAACACAGTTAAGGACTGCCGAAAACCTTCAAGCTGAGCGCCTGTTCTCACTCAAAGCTAGAGATCAGAACAAGATGGTTGGAAACTTATCCCTATCATTCGCTTGGCTCTACGACGGGCAGAGCTTCAGCTGTTGGGCCACGACCAGCTCGCGCACCAGTGTACGCCTACTTGCCTCTTTATCAGGCAATAAGCTTTACTGCATATGTCCTGCGGCTCCGACGAGTCCCAGGTTTATTCATGATTCGAGGAGGGTCGTCTCGATCACAGTACGAACACGTGGATTTAGATTGTTTGTGGAGCATCTGCAAAGGCCTGTCAGCGACTCACAGCGTCTAGAAGCATTCCACAGGCATTATTGCATGAAGTGTTTGCTTGTAGCTCGCCCGTACGTCAGCAGACTCATGGACCTTTCAGTCCTTGCTATGACGCTCATACAGCATCACCTGTATTCAGTTTCAATACTTTATGCCTACTGAAATGACACATTACCCGTAGAATGGAGAATCAAGACTATGCTTGCATAAGCCTCTGCAAACAGATACAAAATAAGGCTTTTATCATTCATTTTCCTTATTATCCGGATCAGCACATGCGACCATGTGGTTTTTCAAGCATACAGACTGCGAGCCGCTGTAATTTAGATAGATATATCTTTCGTGCACATTCCATGTAGGACACACCGATTACAATATTGATTGGGAGAACACCACTTAAGAAGATGCAATGTCGCTTGCTATTTTGCATACTTTACAGTGGTACCGCAACGCTGTGGATCTATGAATCGAGCCGCAAGAGGGCCATACGCTTGTTGGTTTGCTCTAACGTGTAAGCACATTGCTGAGCGCAAGTGATTGGCTCCTCCACTGGTGTGATGTACGTGTGTGCCATTGTCACCCTACGAATTTAGTTACCTTGTCGATTTCCAGGTCTTATTGAGGCTTGAGAGCTTGACCAATTGTGCGTTCATGACACTCAGGAGCAAATGAATATGATTGCTTGCACCAAACCTGATGTTCCAGCACGTTGGAGGTGCGCTTAGCGTTGCTGGTGAGCGTCCAGCACCCTGCCAGCATCAACCATTTGTTGACGACATAGTATTTTGCGTGGCACTTTGCTGACAAATGGCGGAGCAAGTCAGCGCCACCCCCACTGACAAAAAAGGCGCCAAATGGGGATCTCACCATGCACGGGTCCGATTAGTATGCAATCAGCTTCAAGGAAAAAGGCATTGTAGCAGTATTATCGGAGAGCATCAGACCCTACGGTTATAATGCATCGCGCTGGTATTTTTGAAGGTAAGCATGATTGGGAAAGGCTAAGCATACGCCGCTGAAGGCTTTGTGGCCTTCCAAAAAACCGCAGATATTCCGTGCTGATGGCGCGTATAGCGGCTGCATCTGCAACCGTGCTGCTTGATTATACAGGCATCATATTTTATGCAAATGATGCATACATCTATTTGCCTGTGGAAAAAGGAATTAAAAGTGCACTGGACGACCTTGCTTGTTTCACAGTATCTGCGGACTAAATGTGTGAAATTGTGAAGCAGGTGGTGCTTGGATGCAGAGCCCGTTGTGCGCAGATGTGCGTACACCAGCAAGTCTGCTTATCAGTAGTGCTTTGCAAACCTCAAGGCAAGCGCGCAAAATGTATATACATTCTTGTGCGCATCATATTTATTTACTTAGTAGACAAGCTTTTGCTAGGACCACGCCTTCTGTGCTCTCTAATTTTGCGTCTCTGATGTAATAAGGAGAAATTATCAGTATTGTAAAAATCTCATGCTGCTTGCTCTGAAAGAGCACGTTTTCTGTGTATTCATAAAAGGGGCCGATGGATCGTCACAGGGACAGCAGGAAATGCATTCGCCGCCTTGAGTTGGAACTGGCAACAGTTGATTTCACGGCGAGTCAAGGAGCCCATCCTTTATATTTGCGTATTCGCGACCTTCACATTTGAAAGTGCTGTGGGCACAGTGAGTGCGTTCACATGTTGCCTTGGCGTGGTGCATCGTCCCTGAGTCCTGGTGGTTCGATTTAAATTTGTGATTTTCATACTCACGTAACTGTGTTCTGAAAATTTTCGTATACCAGTAACACCCTGCAGGCCTTGTTTCGTTGTACTGCAATAGATCATATTATACAGTGCTTAACTGCACGACCAATCCGCTTTAGAACCCCACAGAACAATCGAGTGGTTCCTGATCAAAGTACCAGCAGTGCGCCTATCTGAAACTGCAAACAGTGGTCCATGGCTGGCTCAGTGGGTTCCAAAAGCGTAGATTAACAAGCGATTGCCTTTACTGTACATACATGACGGCCCCTAAAGGCTTCTGCTCATGTAGAAATGCCTGATTGAAATGAGCGTATCATGAGCAACAAATGCACCTACTAACATCCGTAGGAGCGTAAGAGGTATGTACAATGTGGTCAACAATACAGGGATGGGAAGCGCAAGCAAACGGAGAATTTTCATGACGAGGATATTAAGCAGCCTTGCCGAAACTTATGGCTCTTGCCATGCACTGTAGCCCTCTTTAGTAAAGCATTAACGTCACGTGATTAAGGGCAATAAGTAGATGTTTTCATTTTCAAAAACACAGCAAAAAAATAAATAACCACTAAAGAAATTCCCTGTAGTGCTCGGTGACTGTGCTGTGGCAGCATTCAGAACTGAGTCTCTTCTAGTCCGCTTCCCAGTTTCGTCGCAAAATTCTCATATCTAACGCATCGATTGATGAAAGTTGACAAGTTAGTCAGCGGCAGAAGCGGGTGCTTGCCTTGGCAATTTCTACCTAGATCTGAGGGGATATATGTGAAGTGCTGGTTGTTGGTATTGTAGAGCATTAAGCTTTGGTTTTCAGTTCCAAAGTCTCACTTTTTTGACAAGCGATTTAGCACTGCTATTGCGGTAATGCAGTGCAGTTCACTCTTTGATACTCTGTCGTGACCGGACGCTTGAAGAGAGATGCCTCCCGCCTTCGATTTTCGATGCCGTCGTCAAGACGTCTTGCCGTGTTTGGCAGGTGGTGAGTTGAACTCGACAATACGTATCAACACCCTGTTATGAGCGTTGCTTTTTGGCTTAATGGGCCTAGACTGCACGAGTTTGACTGCGTTTTTGTACAGCGCACGCTGTCCCATATAATATCTCTGCTTCACCCTCTGCCTCTGGCGCTTTCGAGTCTTGATCACAGTGGCCGCAAGAGGGGTCAGAGCTTTTGTATTGTCCATTACCGCACCGCTAGAAGAGTAAGCACGGGATTTACAAAACCGTATAGGGATGATGTCAAATTGTTTAAATAAGCTAACAAAATTTTCTTTCGTAAGGTCCATACCGCTGGAAAACCGGTGTCCACTATTAACTGATTTTATTGCATGCTTTTAGTAGGATCAATTGAACGTCATTGCCCACTCACAGGTGGTGAAAGTCATTGCCCACTCACAGGTGGAAATAGCGGGTCTACAGAGGCAATATGTTGAGATGAGAGCAAATGCAATGAGTCCGTTCCCTTGTCAGTCTCTCGTACACGAAGACGGAAGTGGTATGCAGGATTTCTTGAACATGAAAGCGACATAGCTTCTAGAGGGAGAAACCAAAGTTACGTAGTGAGGCGCTGAAAGCACATAAAGCTTCTTGCATTGCACTATTGGCTAGTCCTGGGAATGCCGGGGCAAATTTGGAGGATTGAAAAGTTCCCCTAAGAAAACGCGCCTTGAGGCACTTTCGTAAGAATAGACGGGGTGAGGCTTCAACTGGCAAAAAAACAAGGTAGATCATGATAAATACTTTGTGGGGATTTTACAGCTTGTTTACTAGGGCATTGTGTCACAGTCCGAAGATGCCCTTGGCGAATACTTAGCCAACCTGCTAGACGAAACACAAAATGAACGACACAGAGCGATCCTTGATTGACAGGACGCTGAAACTACGTTTTGAAGCTCAAAGACCCTTGGGACCATTTATGCACAGAGTGCCGCAAATACTGCCATTACATAGGAGGTGTGCAACACCAGAGTCAACAGGGGAACCCGTAAAGACGAGCGAGTACCCAACGACACTACACTCAATGTTTTTAGCGGGATAGGCGGGCAAGCCTCGACAGAAGAAGATCAAAGAGAGCGGGCCGATGAGGCCGCTTTTACGCAATGATGCAGGACAGCTGGAAAAGACTGATCGCTGCGGATTCGCGCTTAGTGGATGTTCGGGAAGTTGTGCCGCCATCATAGAGGCAAGGACTATGATGGCGCCGAATGTTCGAAGGCACTTGGGCGTGAGCCATCAACGGATGAGCCACTCATCAAGGCACCATTTAGTGCAAACGAAAAACAAAAGCCTTCAAATTGTCGAGCACTGAAGTAATGGGTGACACAAGTACGAGGAACAACCATGCTGCTCATGGATTAATATGTTCCGTCACCAACGGACCCAACACCACTCTAGTCTTGCCAGATTGAAGGCAACGTCTCTGTTCTCAGAAGATGGACCGAGAAGGAACCAGGGAGACCAAAGCAGAAATGCCACTGGGATGTCAAAATAAATTGTGTTTATTGGAGTATGATGAGCCGAAGGTTGGCCATAGAGGACTATGGGCGATGGACGCATAGATGGAAATACGTCAGAGACCAAATCAGGCCATCGTGATAGCGGGGATCGCTACACAGTATTCGAGGGCGAGGAAGAGCAGACGGTGGCCTGGGAACGTCATTGACGCTTGTGAGCTACTGTGTGTTACTGGGCGCACAGCAGAGTTGTTTCTCGGCATAGTGGAGCACAAGCATGAAGCGCTGTAATACAAGCGAGTATCCAGATGCCTGATTAGCCCGCCTCTGGTGCAGCGTCTGGTCTTGGATGTCGGCTTCCCACGTCACCAGGGTGACTGTAACCCGGCTAGCAGGCAAAGGTCGCAAATAAACCTCATTGTTACGCGGCCATCTACGTGGTGAGGCATATTAAGGCGAATACCTGGTAGGTCCTCTTCCGTGTGACATTATTGTGAGGCTAGGCTGGCTTAGCAGATATCGGGTATCATGGTATTTTCGGTCGGATACGCTGCGTAGAGATATGGACACCCACTGCTCTGACCTGCCAATACTGCCGCGAGAGGGGTTCGCTGGAGGTGCGTGACCTCACCTCCAGGGCTTACTCAGCAACTACAGCAAACCAGGCATACGATGCCTTTGCCCAAAGAGCTACTCTCATGTCGATGGCGGAGGCAGTAGTTTTACCGTGACCACCTGCTAAGCGCTACAAGTCATACCGCAAGCCGAAGTGCGCGTTCCTATCACAAGCCGCACTGCAGCAGACGACCATCAGCACTGCAAAGCTCTAGTTGGCATTGCAGAGCCTGGATCCTCTTCTTACGATACCTGTTCTTGTGATACACACGGCGGATTCGCTTCCTAAAGCCCTACAGGAGTTTTTGTTGTGTATGTTCGTTAAGCATTAGCGTACTCTTGGTCCGACAGTCGTAACTTACGTACCCCCGCACTATACTGGCGGAGGGCGAGGCCAACAAAGCGTCTGTGTGACCTAGTGCACTGTTGAAATACTTTTATCTGGATGTTCGAGATTAGTTAGGTTAAGCTTACAAACCGCCGCCGAGGGGCTGTTACTCCGTCGAGCCAAAGGACGTCATTTTTCCAGTTGCCGTGCAAGGGGGCTGCCTCCCAAGCGTCCTGTTGATCACCAAGTATAATATGTACCGGCGAGACTACGAATTTCCCTAGTGATAAACCCGGACTCCACAGTGCGATTGCTACACGCTACCCTCGAAGTACTGGGCACCGCCCGAAACTTTTCAACGCTTTCCTTAGGAGCCGGTCTTTGCCAGATAAGGTTTGCACCCAAAGCGGACAGGTAGCAGACTGTTTTCTGTGGAGTAATGGGTCTCTTTGAATTTAAGCTGATGTCGTTCGGTATCCAAGATGCGCGCGCCTTATCAAAGACCAATATCAATGCTTTTCTCCAAATTGTGTTGGCCCAAGGAACAGTTGGCTATTTTGACGACATTCGTATATAGAGTCTGGACCTGGTCTCTCAGGTGCAGTTGTTATGGCTATTGCTGAGCACCTAATAATATCTCTGCACTACGAGTTCAGAACTTACAAGGTACCACGGCAGGAGTTCGAGTACTTTGGCTACTCCATCGGCGGGCCGGGAGTTAATGGTTCAGCTGAAGACAAGATGCAATTCCAATCTGTTCAGAGCTACCTCCGCACGAGACGCAGGTGCAACAGTCCTTCGCGACTGCCAAGCATGGCGCATATTCGTGGTGCCCGAGTTCGCCGACGTGGCATGGCCGCTCGAAACACATGACACTACCTGGACTCCACCGCATACTTTCGCGGTGAAGCAAATCGAAACGCGGCTAGTCGAATCTACGGTTTGCCCATTTTCCCGACTCCACCAGACCTAAAGACCTTTATGCTGCTGCATCAGGCTATGCCTGAGGCTCAGTATTGGAACGCGACAACAACCGAGCGCTATCTGAGCCAGATCACGAACTTTTTACTGCAGAAGTACTCCATATCCACCCAAGAGGCTCACACGTCGGTTAATGCTTTGAATACGTGGGGATACGTACTCCTCTGTGCAACGGCTTACCCCACACAACTCACCAGGAGTTGACCTACTTCTAGCAGTCAACCACCTCTGATCCACAGCGAAAACACATGGGCCATTGGCTTGATTTTCTGAACGAATTTTAGAATCTCATGATCAACTATCTGAAAGGCACGCGCTACTAGACTGTGGACGTTCTCGCTGGCCATCCGCAATTTGAGTGGTGGAGATGCCGTGCACCTGCTCGTCACTGCTTGCATCACTTTCTATGGGTGGATGACCGCCATTACTGCAGCCCCTGATGCACCAGAACAGCAGCACGGGAATCAGGGCGGTCAGGCAGCTATTGTGGGGATGCCAGCTTACGCAGGGGGTCAAGCGGTCCCCTATAAAGCTCCCCCATCCCAATCGTCCCCTGAGCCAGTGTCACGAAGCGAGGCACCAGAGCGGGAGCCCAATGTGCCCTCCTGCACCGGAGTGTTCAACGTCAGGGTCGTGATCGCTCAACATCGGTTAAAGTCAGACCTTGAGCCGCGAAACCTTCCTTCCTTTGTCCCCTGATGATGGCCCCAGACGAGCTCAAGCTTAAGCTCCTTAATCCAAGTGGCCCGACCTCATCGAACCTTCCGAAGTAGTGGAGTGGCACGAAGGCGAAGGGGGTCATTCTTACTTCAAAGCCAGCAAAAAAAGCGCTTTTTCTCATCACTCATTCTCTGCGCATTTGCATACTTGACATGGGGCGCATTCGTGTCCCTGCGCTACCTAGGTTTTATATGTTGTTCGGAGCCATGACCACGTCATTACCTGCCAACGCCTTTCTTGCAAACGATGTAGTCACGATAAGCTACATTTTATCACAGATCTTCCTTTCGCAATGCGCGGTACTATGCGAACTCATTTTAATGCCTATGGAGTGTGCCATGGCGAGCCCGCAAGGTACTTATTCAGAGGCCAGGCAGCTTGCATCAGCCATCCCTCATTGCTTTCAAACGATTCAGTCACGTCAAGCTATATTTTATCACGGATTCCTTTTCTACTATGACAACAACAGTTCACCGTCCGCTTAGTACACGCACTTACTCGACGACGCAGTTCACATTGACTACCGAAGCTAGTACAAAACCGGATATGGTTCAATTGGTTGCATCACGCCTACTTTGATACCGTGGAGTTTAACAATCCTTCTTTTTGATCGGGGCCTAAGGTGTCACTCTGACAATCGGGAGCGTCTATGCCAGGCTTTGAAGTTTAAGCGGATGGTGGCATCCGCACATTGCCTTCAAAGGGACGGTGAACAGAATGCATGGACAGATGCTGCGGAGTTCGATTCCTCAATCCGATGGGCTCGAGTGTCAGATCGTGCCTCTCGCTCCTGCACTTGCATAGAGCACCACCGGTTACCAGTGAGTACCATACTACTCCATCAGCAACCGGCCTGCTTGAGAGCGTCGCGCCAAAACTTACCCCCTATGACCAGGTTCAACAGAAAAATGTGTGAGCCGACCTAAAGTCGTATATTTTAGACAAAAGACAGCAAACGTTTCGAGCTGATTCCGAGCTACGGGAAGTTGAGTTTACTGTTGGTGGCGAAGCGTGGATTAGTACCCGCAATCTCCCGGATGTGTCCATCTGCTCTAAGCTTGGGCACCGTTACTGCGGACCAATTTTGATAGTCTATCAGGTTCGCAAGGTTGCCGACAGCGGTGCCGTGCCTCCCTGACGCAAGCGCCACAATGTTCTCACGCATCGCCACGCATTAGAGCTCGATTATGCAATATTCATGAGACGTTTCAAGAGCCAGCGGTCGGTCACCTCTACATCCGGGACACCACCAGGCAGGCATCAGCCACCTACGGAGTGGACTACACTGTGACAGATAAGAGTGAGGGTGACTCCCTTTTGTATCTCCTTAGAGAACGCGGCAAGCCAGAGGACCACGCCACCTGGAAGCAGACTCAGCCTTACAAATTGCCGGCTTCCCTCCTCGCCTGGCAGCGTAACAACTCAAGCGACCCCGACAGGTAGCAGCCGGCTCTGCCAGCCTCTTAGAGGTGACGGTTACGGGAGGAGAGCAAGCGGCTCACTGACAGAAGCCGCTTCAGGAACCTACCAAAAATTTTAAGGCGAGCAGGCTGTTAAGGCATAACTAACTTGGACGGCAGCTGGAGAGGCAAGCGTCAGGAACTCACAATGATTCCTGAAAGATACACGAGGGACGACACCCTTGAAGAAAACTTGCAGTTGACCCCGCTGATAGAGCACCCGACGGTCGCCAGGGGGCGAAGGCTGCTTGCAAGACGAATGAAAGTGTAGTGCAGAACAATACAGTAGCAAGGTTTGAGCAAAGAAATAAAGACATAAACGGATACTTCCAAACAGAAAAAGTGTCAAAAAATTAAACGTGACCCCTTGGCTGTAAGTGCGAGACGTGGCCTCTGTGGGGCGTAAACAAGAGACATAAAGTATTACGTCCAGGAGCCGGTCAAGTGGACTCCGAGGTCTATAGCTCGAACAGTGCTTTTCTCTTAAAAGGCATGAAATGCTTTACCGCTAAGTGCTCTCTCCATACCAATAACTTGGCTGCAGTAGTGTTCGCGTGCGCCCAGCAGATGTCGAATAAAATGCATCTCTACCCGACCGCTCATTCAGAATGTGAGCGCCCTTTCTCTGTAGCGTAGTACCCGCCAACGACAGTAGCCTTAAAACTTAAAATCTGCTTTCTTTTGAAGTGCTAATGGCAGGTGAGCTAACAGGAGATATCCTGCTGAACAGTGCAAGCTTTATAGAGTATAACAGTGCCATGGCTAAGTCTCAAGGCCATAGTTGGTGGCATAGCCATTCAGCACTGCAGACTGTTTTTCATCAGCTGCTTGAAAGATGTTACGTAGACATCAGCTTAGCTGCTCTACGCTCTGCATGTCGTGCGTTCACCACACTCAGCGAATGCAGCTGTGGGTTGCACAAAACGTGCAATGTATCTTTGTATATAGAATGCGCCGCAATTTCGCTGCTCTCCTTGTAGAGACACTACGAGCTTGGCGATCACTGGCACTGCAGTAAGGGAAGGGCCTCATTAACGCGTGCATCGAGTAGCTGCCCGTAAACATGGATGTATGTGGAGTAATCCAGTACAATGCCCCTTTCACTGTTTGGAAGCTTGGTGAGTGTATAAAGGTCTGAGCGCCAGATCTAATGAAAACTATAATATGCTCGACACCGAGCCAGATCTTCATGATTTAACAATTGGAA
This sequence comes from Cyclospora cayetanensis, assembly GCF_002999335.1. Classification (NCBI taxonomy): domain Eukaryota; phylum Apicomplexa; class Conoidasida; order Eucoccidiorida; family Eimeriidae; genus Cyclospora; species Cyclospora cayetanensis. Next base: position 7,883 of record NW_020312269.1, on the reverse strand, counting down.
TTCATCCAAAAACTGTTTCGGCACTAGCTCTCGGCGATCTGAAGGTGTGGTTGCGTGGTAGGTGGATGTTCGGCAGTAGAGGGTGCTTGTAACAGGTGTCCATATGGGCTTTTGAGCATTCCGCCCTGCTAGACGGTTTGCCGGCTCGTTGAAACAAACAAATATCTCCACGCACGAGTGGCATGTACGGATTCTGTCTCTATCATGCACCGCGTCTCATGTACCCGATAGTTCTTTTACCGTTCTGCTTCCAATTTGCATTCTCGGTGGCTTACCGTTTTCTTAAAAGCCACGCATCTGCCGGAAGATGTACAGGCAGCCAGCGTATCGTGAAAGGAGTACTGTTACGCATTCCAGGGCTGGGTTGGTAGGGTATGCCAATCGTAGGACGGCGTGAATTCAGTAAGAATTACTAACAGTTATTTTTGAGTTATTTGAGAGAAACTGCACTTGCAGCAGCTGCTCTACGGCGTGCAGGGGGTATGTCTATGAGACTCAGCAAAGGCAGCTAAGCACGAAACGAAAACTTGCAACGCGCCATTGTATCGGAAACGCTCAGCGAACTTGCATTTTGTGGCTTAGAGGCAGGCAATATCACGTTGGTGTTTGCTCCACTTGCGGAAGTGACGAGTACCGACCGCACTGCGTAGAGTGGACGCAGTGTTGATTGGGCGTGCGGCCTGTAGTTACGACAATGATCCTATTGTTTTAGCAAACGCACTCATTTAAGCAACTGAGATGTACGATTGGTTGACAGACCAGCGTACGCTGGCTGCAGTCTGATAGATCTATAGAATTTGCGGTGTTATGATCCATTTGCTGGCAGCGATTTGCGAGGCGAGCTCCGTAGAGGTGTAAAACAGCAATGGAGGGAGTGAAGGCAAAGGGAGTTAAAGTTTAAACGCAAGGGCTATGTCAAGTTTTTAAAGAGTAAGCAGAGCTGTCGACTGCTAAAGCGCTTGGTAAGGTGTTACAAAACCATTTAGGCGGCTATGGTGGCGCGCTTTTATGCCCAGAAGTTGCTGCAAGAGACCGAAATGTTTCTTGATGAGCAGGCGGGGCGGTAAATACCTTAAATATTTTGCTCTGTTGACCAGAACCACTGACAATTGATGACAATATTCAGGTGCTCATCAATTACGGGGTAGAAGATGAAATGTGAGACCCTTTTAAGATGGTGCATTCTGCTCCAGGGTGCACCATCACTATGGTAAGGAACTAGGAGACCACGAAGTCTAAGCATTCGGCGTCATTTCAAAATGTTCACTAGGTGACTTTGAAGAATTCTAGGGAGGTGCCTATGGAACTATCACTAACAGGCTGTGCTTCCCTCATACGTCAACATGCAGCTTTGCCCAGCACAAGAACATGCTATGCGTCTTTGTATGGAGACTTCTCAGCAGCACGTTTACGCGCCTAGGCCTCATGGGCTTGCTACACGTATCTTACGTAAGAAAACCATCAAACGCAGACATCGCAGCCTTCCGAAAATATATAACAGGCCTATATCTAGTTGTAAACCTTCGCGAGTTCTCTTTCGGGGGCTGCTTATGGGTAACAGGCCATCACGCAATTAATCGCGTAGATTCCTGCTCTAGAAGAGTAATTTCAGTATTAGCGCTACACAGATCAAGCAACCGACCGGCACCATATATCTGCATGCATTGTGTGATTCAGAAATCAGGTGACACAGAGAGCTGTGCAATCCTGAAAAGCAAAAGTCTTCATTTTGTGTAGCGGAGAGCCCCGACATCTGTAACCTTCTAGCAAGCATTCTCTTGAATAGACAAGTTTTCTTGCTTCTTCTCGAATTTTGTACGAGTGTGCGATAGACTACTGGCTTACACATTCAAATCAAGACATTTTTAATTCATGCCAAGGGGACTAATAACTCTGGTTAAAATAAGGGGTGGATATATGGACAGTCTCTTTTTGTCGATGGCGACACAGTCGGAGTGGCTCAATTGCGGAGCTCTTCTGGTTCAAAGAAAGAGGCCGTCTCTTGTATGGGATGCCCTGGTTTTGTCGTACTGGAAGGTCTCACGATTCGAACTCAGCAGCACATTTCTCTGGCTTATCCTAGTCACCTTGCAGCTAGGTAATGTAGTAGGAAATCGAATATTCCTAACTCCGTTCACCACATATACTATCGTAATGTATGCAAGATCTTGTGTACTACGTATAACTGTAGAACCACGATTTTCTTAATAATTCCCACATTGATATTTGACATAGGTGATAGGTTTTTGAGAGCCCCAAATGCAACGTGTTTCGTGGCTTCTCTAATTGGGAGTTATTGCTTGCACGTATATGTGCCTGATATGATTTATTGCTTTGGCGCAGTTAAGAACTCTTAAAAATGACAAGGATATATTTTCAAAAGTCATGCGTACAGTGTATGGTGCCAAGAGCGAACTGCAATAAATAAAAAAATTAACATCGGTCAGTAAAAATGCACCTGGTGTAATTCGTATCTAAGTGAAACATGCCACCATCCAAGGGAAATAATCTTAATTGCGCGGTTGACGGCAATTTTTGAGGTCGATGTGTTGCTAGTTTGCGAAGATACTGGCACCAAGCGTCGAAAAGAATTCGCGCCTGTTCTTAGTTGCAGCTGGACTTAATGAGGTCCCTCCACAGGAGCACCTGCGTGCAGGGCAATAGCCGATGATAAGACGATGGCATCACTGAATTGCTGAAGAACGAATGCTCAAAACACTTTGGTTGCACTCGTTCACAAAAAGTTCAAAGCAAATGCAGCAGATTGCGCAAGCTTGTGACATCTGGATTTGTCTATTTTTGATGTATATCTTCGCATTATAAGAAAGATATTTCCTTTAGAGTGATTCTTTGGAGTGCAGCGTGGCTTGTTTGCAGTTCATTTTCTCTAAATGATTAAAGGTGAGAACCGAGCTTTAATCAAATATTTTGGCAAATTCATGACGCTTGGATGAGATTAATTGAGCAGCGAAGAGGCTGTGCACGGAGTTTTAAAGTTATGGCGGGTGTATCAGGATACGCTGTGCCAGGGAGTGCTTCTGTCTGTTTTGCTGTACGGTACAGTTCTCGGTATGTGAATTCCTGCTTATCAAAAACTTGATGACTTTGCCTTTGACAGCATACGAAATAAACTATGTGCTAGTGCACAATTTTCATTTTGGAAGCTAGAGGACAAGCACTTTAACTGAAGGCAACCGATGCTTGGTGATTGTTCTCACTGCTGATTTCTGGGATCTCTCTTCATGCGTATCATGCTTTGATAAAGCCGCCTAGTGTGAGCTGTGCCTCTGAATTTGTCTCATGCACCTGATCACATTCCGCAGCGGTGCACAGGCCCTGTCACACACGCGATGCTCCGATGCACACATAAGTCAATTCCCTGCATTTTCAGAGTGCGTTAAAGCTGTACTTAACCTTCCTGACCTACACGTTTTGCAGGCGTTGCTACAACAACGCTTTTGAAAGGCTCGGAATGCTGCCAATTCCGGGTTGTAGGCACCGCATGATGTGAGCCACGCCTTGCCTCTAACATATTTAGTGTGTCGTCCCTACTAGACCTTGCCATTGTGCCATCTAAGCATTAACGCCTGAGTACCTACATAAACGACATGATACATTCACCTGCTCAAGCCACTGGGAGTTCGAGTAAAAACTAAGTAATTCCCGGACTACAGTACTACTACATTGCTCATTACTGGCATCGATTTGTGTGTGTGTGTGGCAGTGCATAGTGTTTCAAATCTATCCCTTCCCTGAAATCTTTGGTGGTGATTCCAAGGGAGTAGGTTTTGGGGCAAGGTGTTTCGGCCACTGGGATTGACCTATGGAGATTTAATAGCTGGAAATGTCTTATTTAGAAGTATGCTTTTGTTGTGTCATCCTTGGGCAAGGGCCACGCCAGTCCTCCTTGTATCGTTCCAACTTTATCGGATTGCATTCCCAAAGGAGGCCACCCTATGACCCCACGCTTGTTGTCGCTTGGCAAAGAAACACTCCCCCCCATCAGTAGTTGGTTGAAAATAAGTGAATTGCATGAAGTTTGGGAACATCAAGGACCAAGCCAGCATCCATTAAATTTAACTAGTAAAATGTGAGCACTAAAAGCATTACAATCCCAAGCGGCAGCCTAGGTTCGACTACAGACACTAATAGTCTGAGCCTGGTGGTTTCTTTTCTGGCTGCTTTGGGTGTATTATTTACTCGTAAGGGCTGTTGTTTTCAAGTAAGGCATTTGTGGAAACAGCTAAAGAGAAGAAACTTTTGTTCATAAAGGTATCAAACAACTGCCCATCAAGGCATCTATATGTAACCCTGTTTGCGGTTATGCTTACCTTCTGGCTCTGTCGCAAAGTTTTAACTGCGCATCCACCCCACCCCTAGCCTGTTGTTTAGAATCGTAAATTATCAGGAGGTTGCGTCTTCAGAAAATTCTCCACAAGGTCTTAGAGCTAGTTGGGCTTCTGCAGAATAATCGGTATTTTATGCCGTAGTCACGGCAAGTTCAAAATTTATTGTCGAAAGAGGCACTCGCACACTTTTCCCTGTCTTGCCTTACATTGCCGTCAGCTGCACACACAATAAAGTAAGCTAGTGTTAACTCTCTGATGTTAATCCATGTCACGTCCCTTCCTGACCTTTATCGTCTGTTTTTTTACTGGTCGGGTACAACCGACAGCGCATTCTGCCTTGCCCTTATTTATATTACACATAAAGGGTCATATCACATGTGTTTTAGCTCCGCATACCAAGGAGTAGCAGCCACAGTGAGTGCAAAAAGTAGCACATGTACGCAAGCGTTTCGCTGTAGATAAACCTCGTTGCCCCATTGCGAGAACAGCAATTCTGAATGTTTTCTTGTGTTCGATACCGTCCATTTTTCGACTGTGCGGCTGTGTTCGTTGAATGAGTGATGTTATTTAGCAGAGTATCTGATGCCTCTGTGGCGTTTCCTTCTATCATCTAACCTTGAGAGATAAGTGTATTTTTTCTAGTAGAGTATACAACTGTATCCATAGACGGTATGCAATGCAATATTCTTCTTATTACTCTTTTCGTCAACTGTGGCAGCTAGGACAACTGTACCGCCGTAATCATCCTTAAGGCATAAGAAAGGAGAACCGAGCTCTGCTGTTACTGTGGGTGCGTAAAGCATGTTTTACACCTAAGGGTTTTGTCGCTGTGTGTGCTTGCAAGCTGCGTGGGGCAGCTGTCTTTTGGATTGACAGCCCGGCGGGTTTGAGGCCTAATTGTTCTCCAGAATCAGAGAGCACTAAGGCTACTGTCTCGTGCAGGCTAAAAGGAAAAGTATATTGATTCGTTCAGTGACAGTTTTTGTAAATACATTGATAGGTCTCCTGGGAAGGGGTTGAAGGCTGTGCTGCAAGAAACGTGGCTCTTGGTTAACTTAGGAAGTCGCTGGATGAATGGGAGGACGAGCAATGATATAGAGATATAACAGACTCTTACATTTCGTCGATGTTTGCGGCTAAACCGATGTTGTTAGCGTGTTTATATGGTTTTTGTGACTAGTGCAATGAGTAGCTAGCTGATTCCGCCTGCTTTGCCCTGTTGGACTGCGACATCGTTGCTCAAGAGAGAAATGGGGATGGCCTCTAGTAATTTGCCGAGCTACATCAGATCTTCTGATATCTATGTTTCGATAAACAACGAGGTCTTGATACACACGCATAAATCAAATGGTCTGATTTAAGAGCGTGGGGGCAAGGAGAGCGTGGAATGTAGAGCACAGCGCCTGCAGTTATTGGTGACCTTCCTGCTAAAATGTCTGCTGAGTAGCGCCAAAGATGAAATGCGCTATAAAGCAATTGTGCGGGTTTCTATGATAGTCTCTGCGTCCTTGCTTTTCATATTAGATATTTTTATTTATGCTACGGTCACTACCAATTTAACTTGCTAATGAGGGAGCTTCCCCCAAACCGTTTGCGAGCCAGCATTGTCGTGATATCGAAAACTTCTTTTAGCGTACGCCGTGAAATGTTTCAAACACATCATTTTACCGTGAATTCAATCTATGTGCAGTATGTAAGATTTGCCTTGGCAGAGACTTTCTGAGACAGCCTGTTGGCTAGTAGGGGCAGTGTGGGTTTTTCGTGAAGGGCTGAAGGAAGCTGACCATTATCACCTCTAAGTTCCCTATGTGCTGTATTGGTGCCTATTGGATAAAGCAAGAATCATCATCCCCTTTGACGTGGGACTATGTCCGCCTACTGCAGGCCACAATGTAATATGCAGTCGCGTCGAAGCCTTAAACTTTGAAATTGTATGAAAATGGGATGGTTTCCTTGGCGGTTGGTAGAATAAAGACGAGTAAAGTTTTGGTACAGCTTTTGCATAACAACTTATGAGCTGATATCTCTAAGCATATACAAGTCAGCTACTGTTGAGTCATTGATAAGCTGACTGCTGTCCCCCGGTTTTCCTTCCGGCTAGCTGTGCTGTGAATGTCTGTTTATGCTTGGAGCTCGTGATTTGTGGTTTGAGCATCACGAATGCCATTTTTACTTTGCCGGCGTGCTCAGGTTCGAGTGGCATTGGGAAGCAAAGAAAACAAATTAAAACGTGTTGTTCTTCACAGATTTCAATGGCCTGCATTCTTCGCAGGAAAACTGGAGGCACATGACTTTGTACGCTTTTTAAAAGAAGGTATTTGGATGCTAGAAACGGAAGTGTAGGCATGTTCTCACTTTTTGGGAGTGGTGTGATCATTGGGGATGTAGCCGGTGGCGATAGTGCGGGCCTAAACGAATGGTGTAGATTAGCTTGAGAAATTACTGCAGATAAATTTGGGAGCTGAATGAGCAAAGGCAAAACTTACTTGAACGCGTGAGTTGGATATTTCGTGTTGAAAACAGGAAAGCATCAAGCGTTTCAGGGCCTATGTGCGAAAATAAGTGGGTACAACAAACTGTTGTCAGCCAATTAGGTGTACTGCGGGGAGGAAGGGAGTGTATTGCTCTGCATGGATAGTATTTTTTGTGCATTAAGATGCTGGTAGATGTACTGTGAAGGGACTAGGACCCTAACGCTACAAACATGCAATCCCCGGACACAATTTTAGTGATATAGGACTATGTGAGCAAAGGGTGGAGGAGTACTACTACGATGAAGCGTGCTGATGTTGGCAGATGTAAGTATGCACCGGAAAAGATGCGAAGTTATGCACCAGTATCGATCTTAAGTGATCAGAGGCCAGGAACACCCCTCCGTGCATAAACGTCAGCATAATGAAGATTTGGAAAAAGTCCTTTATTTGGACCAGCTGAAAACAAGAGTATGACAACTCTGTAGAGGCAGAACAAAACAACCGCGTTCCCTGAAACCACCCATAGAGTTCACGATAACCACAGATATTATAAGAACACCAAGGATGACCTTTGGAATGCAGATCTCGCATCTGCCTCCAAGTGATGTAGAAGAATTATGTTTAGGGTTTAGGGTTTAGGGTTTAGGGTTTAGGGTTTAGGGTTTAGGGTTTAGGGTTTAGGGTTTAGGGTTTTAGGGTTTAGGGTTTAGGGTTTAGGGTTTAGGGTTTCGGGATTAGGGTTTAGGGTTTCGGGTTGGGGGTGTAGGGTTTTGGGGTTGGGGTGTAGGGATGTAGGGGTTGGATGTGCAGTTGTGGGTTGAGTGATCATAGTGACTTGGGCTGATGTCTCGCGATCCGGTGTGATGCTATGTGGTGTGCGCTGTGGGCTTGCGCTGCACTTGTATCCGGTTATGTCGCTTCTATTGTCTATGCTCTACTCTTTCTGTTCGTCGGCTATGTGTATGTAGTATCGCAGTGTGGCTCTAGTTGATACGGGTTTGTGGGTGGTTGTTATTGTGGTGGTTGGGGGGGGGGGGGGGGTGGGTTGGGGTGGGTGTGG
>NW_020312268.1:0-23186 GCF_002999335.1 Cyclospora cayetanensis | reverse complement strand
GGTACCACTGGTCCCCTAAACCTGTGGTGCGGAGTGTTGGTGGAGACAGGCAGGCGTCCGTGCGTTTAGGGGACTTTGGCATTACGATGCTGAGTTGGCAGGTGGTTAGGACGCCAGTGGCAGTGCGGCTCCTGTGCTTAAATCTGCGTTGGTGTCGTCGTGTCGTGTTGCATGTGGTCAAAGCAACAATGGCAATAGCAGCACTAGAACCGCTTATGTGAGTATGGGGCTATGCCGAATTGGTGCTTCATACAATGTGGAGGCTTGTTGCATGGCATGCGTTTGGAGAAGTGGTAAGTAGTTTTTAGTGTATGGAGTGCTTATGCGAGCTTGGCCATAAGACTAGAGTGGTTCTAGTAGGGGCGCATAGGCTAGCACTTGCTGTCGCTTTGATGCAGAATTGATCTGAAGCGTGGTGAACATTTGCATGCTGCATGGCTTGGGCAGCGCGCTCTTTGCATGCAACGGTGTGGGGTGTAGTATGTGCTTTTTCTGTAGGTATGCATGTAGGCTTAGGGCAGCATCTAGCTTGTGTGCTGCAGTGGGATGGCTAGCACTGTTGTTATGCGGAGGCGCATGAACAACAGTAGGCTGCGCGCTGGAGTGGATGTGTGTCGTACATTGTGTAATGTTTACAGATTATCTATTGCAGTGGCAGCAGGTGAAGGGAACAAGCATAGGAGCTAGCGGCATGCTTGTTCAGCAGAGCCTAAGCACCTTCGAGTCGCTGAAGATCTTTGATGATTCGCTGTTGTACGTAATGCAGCGTTTGCGCTGATGGTGCGCATTTGGTAAAGCAAATGTGTGGTGACGATTTTTAGAACGTGGGTTGTGGAAGCCAGGTGCGGCTTGGGTGTGGATGCGGATAAGCAGCCAATGTGGCGTTGGTGGCGCTTGATACCACTGGTTCCCTAGACCTGTGGTGCGGAGTGTTGGTGCATACTGGCAGGCGACTGTGCGTTTAGGCTGCTTTGGCATTACGATGCTGAGTTGGCAGGTGGTTAGGACGCGAGTGGCAGTTCGCCTCCTGTGCTTAGATCTGTGTTGGTGTCGTCGTGTCGTATTGCATGTGGTCAAAGCAACAATGTGAATAGCAGCAATAGAACTCATTATGTCATTATGGGGCTATGCCGAGTTGGTGCTTCATACAATGTGGAGCCTTGTTGCATGGCATGTGTTTGGAGAAGTGGTCAGTTGTTTTTGGCGTATTGAATGCTCATGCGAGCTTGGCCATAAGACTAGAGTGGTTCTAGCATGGGCGCATAGGCTAGCACTTGCTGTCGCTTTGATGCGGAATTGATATGGAGGCTGGTAAACATATGCACGCTGCATGGCTTGGGCAGTGCGCTCTTTGCATGCAACGGTATGGGGTGTAGTATGTGTTTTTGCTGTAGGTAATGCATGTAGGGTCAGGGCGGCATCTAGCTTGTGTGCTGCAGTGGGATGGCTAGCACTGTTGTTATGTGCAGGCGCATGAACAGGAGTAGGCTGCGCACTGTACTGGATGTGTTTCTCACATGAATGCTCATATGTTATCTATTGCAGTGGCAGCAGGTGAAAGGGACAATTGTAGGGTTTAGCGGCATGCTTGTTCAGTAGAGCCCAACCACCTTCGAGTCGCTGCAGTTCTTTGATGTTTTGCTGTTGTACTTAATGCAGGCTTTGGGCTGATGGTGCGCATTTGCTAATGCCAGTCCGAGTTGGCGATTGTAAGGCAGTGGGTTGTGGAAGCCAGGTGCGGCTTGGGTGTGGGTGCGGATACACAGCCATTGTGTCGTTGGTCGTATTTGGCACCACTGGTTCCCTAAACCTGTGGTGTGGAGTGTTGGTGGAGACAGGCAGGCGTCCGTGCGTTTACGCTGCTTTGGCATTACGATTCTGAGTTGGCAGGTGGTTAGGACGCCAGTGGCAGTGCGCCTCCTGTGCTTAAATCTGCGTAGGTGTCATCGTGTCGTATTGCATGTGGTCAGAGCAACGGTATCAATAGCAGCAATAGAACCGCTTATGTGAGTATGGGGCTATGCCGAATTGGTGCTTCATACAATGTGGAGCCTTGTTGCATGGCATGTGTTTGGAGAAGCGGTCAGTTGTTTTTAGTGTATGGAGTGCTTATGCGAGCTTGGCCATAAGACTAGAGTGGTTCTAGCATGGGCGCATAGGATAGCGCTTGCATTCGCTTTGATGCAGAATTGATCTGAAGCCTGGTGAATATTTGCGCGCTGCATGGCTTGGGCAGTGGGCGTGTTTTGTATGCAAAGGTGTGGGGTGTAGTATGTGTTTTTTTGCTGTAGGTAATGCATATGCGTTAAGGCAGCATCCAGCTTGTGTGCTGCAGTGGGATGGCTAGCACTGTTGTTATGTGCAGGCGCATGAGCAGCAGTAGGCTGCACACTGCACTCGATGTGTGCCTTCCACGAATGCTAACATATCATCGCTTGCAGTGGCAGCAGGTGAAAAGGCCAATTGCAGGGGCGAGCGGCATGCTTGTTCAGCAGAGCCTAACCACCTTCGAGTGGCTCGTGTTCTTTGACGTTTCACTGTTGTACATAATGCAGCCTTTGCGCTGATAGTGCACATTTGCCACTGCCAGTCTGCGTTGACAATTTTCAGTTAGTGGGTTGTGGAAGCCAGGTGCGCCTTGGGTGTGGGTGCGGATAAGCAGCCAATGTGGTGTCGGTGGTCTTTGGCACCGCTGGTCCCCTAGACCTGTGGTGCGGAGTGTTGGTGGAGACAGGAAGCCGTCCGTGCGTTTAGGCTGCCTCGGCATTACGATGCTGAGTTGGGAAGTATTTTGGACACCAGTGGCAGTGCGTCGCCTGTGCTTAAATCTGCGTTGGTGTCGTCGTGTCGTATTGGATGTGATCAAAGCAACAATGGCAATAGCTACAATAGAACTCATTATGTCATTATGGGGCTATGCCGAATTGGTGCTTCATACAATGTGGAGGCTTGTTGCATGGCATGTGTTTGGAGAAGTGGTAAGTAGTTTTTAGTGTATGGAATGCTTATGCGAGCTTGGCCATAAGACTAGAGTGGTTCTAGCATGGGCCCATGGGCTAGCACTTGCTGTCGCTTTGATGCGGAATTGATATGGAGGTTAGTGAACATATGCACACTGCATGGCTTGGGCGGTGGGCTCTTTGCATGCAAAGGTGTGGGGTGTAGTATGTGTTTTTGCTGTAGGTAATGCATGTAGGCTTAGGGCGGCATCTAGCTTGTGTGCTGCAGTGGGATGGCTAGCACTGTTGTTATGTGCAGGCGCATAAACAGGAGTAGGCTGCGCACTGCACTGGATGTGTGGTTCACATGTATGCTCATATATTATCTATTGCAGTGGCAGCAGGTGAAAGTGATAATTGTAGTGGCTATCGGCATGCTTGTTCAGGAGAGCCCAAGCACCTTCGAGTGGTTGGTGTTCTTTAATGTTTTGTTGTTGTACTTAATGCAGGTTTTGCGCTGATGGTGCGCATTTGCTAATGCCAGTCCGAGTTGGCGATTTTTAGCACGTGGGTTGTGGAAGCCAGGTGCGCCTTGGGTGTGGGTGCGGATAAGCAGCCAATGTGGCGTAGGCGATGTTCGGTACCACTGGTTCCCTAAACCTGTGGTGCGGAGTGTTGGTGGATACTGGCAGGCGTCCGTGCGTTTAGGCGGCTGCGGCATTACGATGCTGAGTTGGCAGGTGGTTAGGAAGCCAGTTGGAGTACGGCTCCTGTGCTTAAATCTGCGTTGGTGTCATCGTGTCGTATTGCATGTGGTTAAAGCAACAATATCAGTAGCAGCAATAGAACTGCTTATGTGAGTATGGGGCTATGCCGAATTGGTGCTTCATACAATGTGGAGGCGTGTTGGATGGCGTGTGTTTGGAGAAGTGGTAAGTTGTTTTTAGTGTATGGAATGCTTATGCGAACTTGGCCATAAGACTAGAGTGGTTCTAGCAGGGGCCCATCGGCTAGCACTTGCTGTCGCTTTGATGCAGAATTGATCTGAAGAATGGTGAACATTTGCACGCTGCATGCCACAGCAAGTAGGTTCTTTGCATGCAAAGGTGTGGGGTTTAGCATGTGCTTTTACTGTAGGTAATGCATGTAGGCTTAGGGCAGCATCTAGCTTGTGTGCTTCGGTGGGATGGCTAGCACTGCTCTTAGGTGCATGCTGCGGGGAAGGATTAGGCTGCACGCTGCACTGAATGTGTGTTTTACGTGAATGCTCATATGGTATCGATTCCAGTAGCAGCAGGTCAAATTGGCCGATTGTAGGGCCGAGCGGCATGCTTGTTCAGGAGAGCCGAAGCACCTCCGAATCACTGGAGTTCTCTGATGTTTTGCTGTTGTACTTAATGCAGCTTTTGCGCTGATTATGCACATTTGCTACTGCCAGTCTGCGTTGACGGATTCCAGGGAGTGGGTTATGGAAGCCAGATGCGCCTTGGGTGTGGGTGCAGATAAGCAGCCAATGTGTCGTAGGTGGCGTTTGGTACCACTGGTTCCCTAAACCCGTGGTGCGGAGTGTTGATGGAGACAGGCAGGCGTCCGTGCGCTTAGGCTGCTTTGGCATTACGATGCTGAGTTGGCAGGTGGTTAGGAAGCCAGTGGCAGTGCGGCTCCTGTGCTTAAATCTGCGTTCGTGTCATCGTGTCGTATTGCATGTGGTCGAAACAAGGGTATCAATAGCAGCAATAGAACCGCTTATGTGAGTATGGGGCTATGCCGAATTGGTGCTTCATACAGTGTTGAGGCTTGTTGCATGGCATGTGTTTGGAGAAGTTGTCAGTTGCTTCCAGCGTACTGAATGCTTATGCGAGCTTGGCCATAAGACTAGAGTGGTTCTAGCATGGGCCCATCGGCTAGCACTTGCTGTCGCTTTGATGCGGAATTGATATGTAGGCTACTGAGCATTTGCACGCTGCATGGCGTGGGCAGTGCGCTCTTTGCATGCAAAGGTGTGGGGCGTAGTATGTGGTTTCGCTGTAGGTAATACATGTAGGCATAGAGCGGCATCTAGCTTGTGTACTGCAGTGGGATGGCTAGCACTGTTGTTATGTGCAGGTGCATGAACAGGAGTAGGCTGCACACTGCACTGAATGTGTGTTTCTCACATGTATGCTCATATATTATCTATTGCTGTGGCAGAAGGTGAAAGGGACAATTGTAGCGGCTAGCGGCATGCTTGTTCAGGAGACCCTGAGCAACTTCGAGTCGCTGGAGTTCTTTGATGTTTCGCTGTTGTACTTAATGCAGCCTTTGCACTGATGGTGCGCATTTGCTAATGCCGGTATGCGCTGACGATTTTCAGGCAGTGGGTTGTGGAAGGCAGTCGCGCCTTGGGTGTGGGTGCGGATAAGCAGCCAATGTGGCGTAGGTGGTGTCTGGTACCACTGGTGCCCTAAACCTGTGGTGCGGAGTGTTGGTGGAGACAGGCAGGCTTCCGTGCGTTTAGGGGACTTTGGCATTACGATGCTGAGTTGGCAGGTGGTTAGGAAGCCAGTTGCAGTGCGGCTCCTGTGCTTAAATCTGCGTTGGTGTCGTCGTGTCATATTGCATGCGGTCAAAGCAACAATGTCAATAGCAGCAATAGAACCGCTTGTGTGAGTATGGGGCTATGCCGAATTGGTGCTTCATACGATGTTGAGAATTGTTGTACGACATGCGTTTGGAGAAGTGGTCAGTTGTTTTTGGCGTATGGAATGCTTATGCGAGCTTGGCCATAAGACTAGAGTGGTTCTAGCATGGGTGCATAGGCTAGCACTTGCCGTCGCTTTGATGCGGAATTGATCTGGAGGCTAGTGAACATTTTCACGGAGCACGACTCAGCCTGTGCGCTCTTTGCATGCAAAGGTGTGGGGTGTAGTATGTGTTTTTGCTGTAGGTAATGCATATAGGGTCAGGGCAGCATCTAGCTTATGTGCTGCAGTGGGATGGCTAGCACTGTTGTTATGTGCATGCGAATGAAGAGCAGTAGGCTGCACACTGAACTCGATATATGCCTTCCACGAATGCTCATATGTTATCTATTGCAGTGGCAGCAGGTGAAAGGGACAATTGTAGGGGATAGCGCCATGCTTATTCAGGTAGGCCTAAGAACCTTCTAGTCGCTGCAGTTCTTTGATGATTCACTGTTGTACTTAATGCAGCCTTTGCACTGATAGTACGCATTTGCTACTGCCAGTCTGCATTTGCGAATTTCAGGAAGTGGGTAGTGGAAGCCAGGTGCCCCTTGGGTGTGGGTGCGGATAAGAAGCCAATGTGGCGTAGGTGGTGTTTGGTACCACTGGTCCCCTAAACCTGTGGTGCGGAGTGTTGGTGGAGACAGGCAGGCGTCCGTGCGTTTAGGCGACTTTGGCATTACGATGGTAAGTTGGCAGATGATTAGGACGCCAGTGGCAGTGCGCCTCCTGTGCTTAAATCTGCGTTGGTGTCGTCGTGTCGTGTTGCATGTGGTCAAAGCAACAATGTCAATAGCAGTAATAGAACCGCTTATGTGAGTATGGGGCTATGCCGAATTGGTGCTTCATACAATGTGGAGGCTTGTTGCATGGCATGTGTTTGGAGAAGTGGTCAGTTGCTTCCAGCGTATGGAATGTTTATGCGAGCTTGGCCATAAGACTAGAGTGGTTCCAGCAGCAGCCCATCGGCTAGCACTTGCCGTCGCTTTGATGCGGAATTGATCTGGAGGCTAGTGAGCATTTGCACTCTGCATGGCTCGGGCACTGCGTTCCTTGCATACAAAGGTGTGGGGTGTAGTATGTGTTTTTGTTGTATCTAATGCATGTGGGCTTAGGCCAGCATCTAGCTTGTGTGCTGCAGTGGGATGGCTAGCACTGTTGTTATGTGCATGCGCATGAACAGCAGTAGCCTGGACACTGCACTGGATGTGTGTTTCACGTGGATGCTCATATATTATCTATTGCAGTGGCTGATGGTGGAGGGGACAATTGTGGTACCAAGCGACATGCTTGTTCAGGAGACCCTAACCACCTTCGACTCGCTGGAGTTCTTTGATGACTCACTGATGTACGTAATGCAGGCTTTGCACTGATTGTGCACATTTGCTAATGCCAGTCTGCGTTGCTGATTTTCAGTTAGTGGGTTGTGGAAGCCAGGTGCGCCTTGGGTGTGGGTGCGGATAAGCAGCCAATGTGGCGTAGGTGGTGTTTGGTACCACTGGTCCCCTAAACCTGTGGTGCGGAGTGTTGGTGGAGACAGGCAGGCGTCCGTGCGTTTAGGGGACTTTGGCATTACGATTCTGAGTTGGCAGGTGGTTAGGAAGCCAGTTGCAGTGCGGCTCCTGTGCTTAAATCTGCGTTGGTGTCGTCGTGTCGTATTGCATGTGGTCGAAACAAGGGTATCAATAGCAGCACTAGAACCGCTTATGTGAGTATGGGGCTATGCCGAATTGGTGCTTCATACAATGTGGAGGCTTGTTGTATGGCATGTGTTTGGAGAAGTGGTCAGTTGTTTTTAGCGTACTGAATGCTTATGCGAGCTTGGCCATAAGACTAGAGTGGTTCTAGCATGGGCGCATAGGCTAGCACTGGCTGTCGCCTTGATGCGAAATTGAGCTGGAGGCTGGGAAACATTTTCACGCTGTATGGCTTGGGCAGTGTGCTCTTTGCATGCAACGGTGTGGGGTGTAGTACGTGCTTTTGCTGTAGGTAATGCATGTGGGCTTAGGGCAGCATCTAGGTTGTGTGCTGTAGTTGGATGGCTAGCACTGTTGTTATGTGCAGGCGCATGAGCAGGAGTAGGCTTCACACTGCGCTGGATGTGTTTCTCACATGAATGCTCATATGTTATCTATTGCAGTGGCAGAAGGTGGAAGGGACAATTGTAGGACCTAGCGGCATGCTTGTTCAGCAGAGCCTAAGCACCTTCGAGTCGCTGGAGTTCTTTGATGATTTCCTGTTGTACTTAATGCAAGACTTGCGCTGATGGTGAACTTTTGCTACTGCCAGTCTGCCCTTGCGATTGTAAGGCAGTGGGTTGTGGGAGCCAGGTGCGCCTTGGGTGTGGGTGCGGATAAGCAGCCAATGTGGCGTAGGTGGTGTTTGGTACCACTGGTCCCCTAAACCTGTGGTGCGGAGTGTTGGTGGAGACAGGCAGGCTTCCGTGCGTTTAGGGGACTTTGGCATTACGATGCTGAGTTGGCAGGTGGTTAGGACGCCAGTGGCAGTGCGCCTCCTGTGCTTAAATCTGCGTTGGTGTCGTCGTGTCGTATTGCATGTGGTCAAAGCAACAATATCAGTAGCAGCAATAGAACCGCTTATGTCATTATGGGGCTATGCATACAGCGTCAAGGCCTGTTGCATGGCATGTGTTTGGAGAATTGGTCAGTTGTTTTTGGCGTATTGAATGCTTATGCGAGCTTGGCCATAAGACCAGAGTGGTTCTAGCATGGGCCCATAGGCTAGCACTTGCCGTCGCTTTGATGCGGAATTGATATTGAGGCTGGTGAACATTTGCACGTCTCATGGCTTGGGCAGCGCGGTCTTTGCATGCAAAGGTGTGGGGTGTAGTATGTGTTTTCGCTGTAGGTAATGCATGTGCGTTCAGGGCAGCATCTAGGTTGTGTGCTGCAGTGGGATGGCTAGCACTGTTGTTATGTGCAGGCGCATAAACAGGAGTAGGCTGCGCACTGCACCGGATGTGTGGGTCACATTGTGAATACTCATATATTATCTATTGCAGTGGCAGCAGGTGAAAGTGATAATTGTAGGCGGTAGCGGCATGCTTGTTCAGGAGAGCCTAAGCACCTTCGAGTCGCTGGTGTTCTTTAATGATTCCCTGTTGTACGTAATGCAGCCTTTGCGCTGATAGTACGCATTTGCTACTGCCAGTCTGCGTTGGCGACATTCAGTTAGTGGGTTGTGGAAGCCAGGTGCGGCTTGGGTGTGGGTGCGGATAAGCAGCCAATGTGGGGTAGGTGTTGTTTGGTACCACTGGTCCCCTAAACCTGTGGTGCGGAGTGTTGGTGGAGACAGGCAGGCGTCCGTGCGTTTAGGGGACTTTGGCATTACGATTCTGAGTTGGCAGGTGGTTAGGAAGCCAGTTGCAGTACGTCTCCTGTGCTTAAATCTGCGTAGGTGTCGTCGTGTCGTGTTGCATGCGGTCACAGCAACAATGTGAATAGCAGCAATAGGAACGATTGTGTCAGTGTGGGTCTATGCCGAGTTGGTGCTTCATACAATGTGGAGGCTTGTTGCATGGCATGTGTTTGGAGAAGTGGTCAGTTGTTTTTGGCGTATTGAATGCTTATGCGAGCTTGGCCATAAGACTAGAGTGGTTCTAGCATGGGCCCATCGGCTAGCACTTGCTGTCGCTTTGATGCGGAATTGATATTGAGGCTGGTGAACATTTGCACGCTGTATGTCTCGGGCATTTTGCTGTTTGCATGCAAAGGTGTGGGGTGTAGTATGTGTTTTTGCTGTAGCTAATGCATGTAGGCTCAGGCCAGCATCTAGCTTGTGTGCTGCAGTGGGATGGCTAGCACTGTTGTTATGTGCAGGCGCATGAACAGGAGTACCCTGCGCACTGCACTCGATGTGTTTCTCACATGGATGCTCATATGTGATCTATTGCAGTAGCCGAAGGTAAAAAGGACAATTGTAGCGGCTAGCGGCAAGCTTGTTCAGTAGAGCCTAAGCACCTTCTAGTCGCTGTAGATCTTTGATGTTTTGCTGTTGTACTTAATGCAGGCTTTGCACTGATGGTGCGCATTTGCTAATGCCAGTCTGCGTTGACAATTTCAGGCAGTGGGTTGTGGAAGCCAGGTGCGGTTTGGATGTGGGTGCGGATAAGCAGCCAATGTGGCGTAGGTGGTGTTTGGTACCACTGGTCCCCTAAACCTGTGGTGCGGAGTGTTGGTGGAGACAGGCAGGCGTCCGTGCGTTTAGGCGACTTTGGCATTACGATGCTGAGTTGGCAGGTGGTTAGGACGCCAGTTGCAGTGCGCCTCCTGTGCTTAAATCTGCGTAGGTGTCGTCGTGTGGTATTGCATGTGGTCACAGCAACAATGTCAATAACAACGATAGAACCGCTTGCTTCGTTATGGGTCTAGGCCGCATTGATGCTTCATACAACGTGCAGTAGAGTTGCATAGCATGTCTTTAGAGAAGCGGTAAGCAGTTTTTAGTGTATGGAATGCTTATGCGAGCTTGGCCATAAGACTAGAGTGGTTCTAGCACGAGCGCATCAGCTAGCACTTGCCGTCGCTTTGATGCGGAATTGATATGGAGGCTGGTAAATATTTGCACGCTGCATGCAACAGCCAGTGCGCTCTTTGCATGCAAAGGTGTGGGGTGTAGTATGTGTTTTTGCTGTAGGTAATGCATGTAGGGTCAGGGCAGCATCTAGCTTGTGTGCTGCAGTGGGATGGCTAGCACTGTTGTTATGGGTGGCCGGAGTGGAAAGAGTAGGCTGCGCACTGCACTGGATGTGTGGCTCGCATGTATGCTCATATATTATCTATTGCAGTGGCAGCAGGTGAAAGGGAGAATTGTAGGGGTTAGCGGCATGCTTGTTCAGGAGAGCCTAAGCACCTTCGAGTGGCTGCAGATATTTGATGATTCGCTGTTGTACGTAATGCAGCTTTTGCACTGATATCGCGCATTTGCTACTGCCAATCTGCGTTGACGATGTTCAGTTAGTGGGTTGTGGAAGCCAGGTGCGCCTTGGGTGTGGGTGCGGATAAGCAGCCAATGTGTCGTAGGTGGCGCTTGATACCACTGGTTCCCTAGACCTGTGGTGCGGAGTGTTGGTGGAGACTGGCAGGCGACTGTGCGTTTAGGCTGCTTTGGCATTACGATGCTGAGTTGGCAGGTGGTTAGGAAGCCAGTTGCAGTGCGGCTCCTGTGCTTAAATCTGCGTTGGTGTCGTCGTGTCGTATTGCACGTGGTCAAAGGAATAATGTCAATAGCAGCGATAGAACCGCTTATGTCAGCATGGGGCTATGCCGAATAGGTGCTTTATACAATGTGGAGGCGTGTTGCATGGCATGTGTTTGGAGAAGTGGTCAGTTGCTTCCAGCGTATTGAATGCTTATGCGAGCTTGGCCATAACACTAGAGTGGTTCAAGCAAGAGCCTATCGGCTAGCACTTGCCGTCGCTTTGATGCGGAATTGATATGGAGGCTGGCACGCTGCATGGCTTGGGCAGTGCGCTCTTTGTATGCAAAGGTGTGGGGTGTAGTATGTGTTTTTTTGCTGTAGGTAATGCATGTGCGTTCAGGGCAGCATCCAGCTTGTGTGCTGCAGTGGGATGGCTAGCACTGTTGTTATGTGCAGGCGCATGAGCAGGAGTAGGCTACGCACTACACTGGATGTGTGTTTCAGGTGAATGCTTGTATGTTATCTATTGCAGTGGCTGATGGTGGAGGGGACAACTGTAGGACCAAGAGGCATGCTTGTTTAGGAGAGCCTAAGCACCTTCGAGTGACTGTAGTTCTTTGATGTTTTGCTGTTGTACTTAATGCAGGCTTTGCGCTGATTGTGCGCATTTGCTAATGCCAGTCTGCGTTGGCGACATTCAGCTAGTGGGTTGTGGAAGCCAGGTGCGGCTTGGGTGTGGGTGCGGATAAGCAGCCAATGTGGGGTAGGTGTTGTTTGGTACCACTGGTCCCCTAAACCTGTGGTGCGGAGTGTTGGTGGAGACAGGCAGGGGTCCGTGCGTTTAGGGGACTTTGGCATTACGATGCTGAGTTGGCAGGTGGTTAGGACGCCAGTTGCAGTACGTCTCCTGTGCTTAAATCTGCGTTGGTGTCGTCGTGTCGTATTGCATGTGGTCAAAGCAACGATATCAATAGCAGCAATAGAACCGCTTATGTGAGTATGGGGCTATGCCGAATTGGTGCTTCATACAATGTGGAGGCTTGTTGTATGGCGTGCGGTTGGAGAAGCTGTCAGTTGTTTTTAGCTTATGGAATGCTTATGCGAGCTTGGCCATAAGACTAGAGTGGTTCTAGCACGAGCACATCAGCTAGCACTTACTGTCGCTTTGATGCGGAATTGGTATGTAGGCTGGTGAACATATGCACGCCGGATGGCACAAGTAGTTTCCTCTTTGCATGCAAAGGTGTGGGGTGTAGTATGTGTTTTTGCTATAGCTAATCCATGTAGGTTCAGGGCAGCATCTAGGTTGTGTGCTGCAGTGGGATGGCTAGCACTGTTGTTATGTGCATGCTGGGAAGAAGGACCAGGCAGCGGCCCACGCACTGCACTGGATGTGTTTCTCACATGGATGCTCATATATTATCTATTGCAGTGGCAGCAGGTGAAAGGAACAATTGTAGGACCGAGCGCCATGCTTGTTTAGGAGAGCCCAAGCACCTTCGACTCGCTGGAGTTCTTCAATGATTCACTGTTGTACGTAACGCAGGCTTCGCACTGGTAGCGCACATTTGATACTGTCAGTGTACGTTGACGAAAGTCAGTCAGTGGGTTGTGGAAGCCAGGTGCAGTTTGTGTGTGGGTGTGGATAAGCAGCCAATGTGGCGTAGGTGGTGTTTGGTACCACTGGTCCCCTAAACCTGTGGTGCGGAGTGTTGGTGGAGACAGGCAGGCGTCCGTGCGTTTAGGGGACTTTGGCATTACGATGCTGAGTTGGCAAGTGGTTAGGAAGCCAGTGGCAGTGCGTCTCCTGTGCTTAAATCTGCGTTGGTGTCGTCGTGTCGTACGGCATGTGGTCAAAGCAACAATATGAAAAGCAGCAATAGAACCGCTTGTGTGAGTACATGGATATGCTGAATTGGTGCTATATGATATTTGAAGAAGTGTTGCATGGCATGTGTTTATAGAAGTAATCAGTTGTGGCTGGCGTATGGAATGTTTATGCGAGCTTGGCCATAAGACTAGATTGGTTCTAGCACGGGCACATCGGCTAGCACTTGCTGTCGCTTTGATGCGGAATTGATATGGAGGCTGGTAAACATTTGCACGCTACATGCCACAGGCAGTGCGCTCTTTGCATGCAAAGGTGTGGGGTCTAGTATGTGTTTTTGCTGTAGGTAATGCATGTAGGGTCAGGGCAGCATCTAGCTTGTGTGCTGCAGTGGGATGGCTAGCACTGTTGTTATGTGCAGGCGCATGAGCAGCAGGAGGTTCCGCACTTCACTAAATGTGTATTTCTCGTGGATGCTTATGTATTATATATTGCAGTGGCTGATGGTGGAGGGGAGAATTGTAGGACCTAGAGGCATGCTTGTTCAGCAGAGCCTCAGCAGCTTCGAGTCGCTGTAGTTTTTTGATGTTTTGCTGTTGTACCTAATGCAGGCTTTGCACTGATAGTGCGCATTTGCTACTGCCGGTGTGCGCTGACGATGTTCAGTTAGTGGGTTGTGGAAGCGAGGTGCGCCTTGGGTGTGGGTGCGGATAAGCAGCCAATGTGGCGTAGGCGGTGTTCGGTACCACTGGTTCCCTAGACCTGTGGTGCGGAGTGTTGGTGGAGACTGGCAGGCGTCCGTGCGTTTAGGCTGCTTTGGCATTACGATTCTGAGTTGGCAGGTGGTTAGGAAGCCAGTTGCAGTGCGTCGCCTGTGCTTAAATCTCCGTTGGTGTCGTCGTGTCATTTTACATGTGCATTAAGGAACGATGTCAATAGCAGCAATAGAACCGCTTATGTAAGTTTGGGACTACGCCGCACTAGTGCTTCGTATCATGTGGTGTCGTGGATCATTGCGTGTGATTGGAGAAAAAGTCATTTTTTTAGCGTATTGAATGCTTATGCGAGCTTGGCCATAAGACTAGAGTGGTTCTAGCACGAGCACATCGGCTAGCACTTGCTATCGCTTTGATGCGGAATTGATATGGAGGCTGGTAAACATTTGCACGCTCTATAGCTCGGGAAGTGCGTTCTTTGCATGCAAAGGTGTGGGGTGTAGTATGTGTTTTTGTTGTAGCTAATGCATGTAGGCTCAGGCCAGCATCTAGCTTGTGTGCTGCATTGGGATGGCTAGCACTGTTGTTATGTGCATGCTGGGGGGAAGGATCAGGCTGCGCACTGCACTGGATGCGTTTCTGACATGGATGCTCATATGTTATCTATTGCATCGGCAGCAGGTGAAAGTGATAATTGTAAGGCTTAGCGGCATGCTTGTTCAGCAGAGCCTAACAATCTTCGATTGGCTGGTGTTCTTTGATGATTTGCTGTTGTACGTAATGCAACCTTTGCGCTGATGGTGCACATTTGCCGACGCCAGTCTGCGTTCCTGATTTTCAGTCAGTGGGTTGTGGAAGCCAGTTGCGGTTTGGATGTGGGGGTGGATAAGCAGCCAATGTGGGGTAGGTGGTGTCTGGTACCACTGGTCCCCTAGACCTGTGGTGCGGAGTGTTGGTGGAGACAGGCAGGGGTCCGTGCGTTTACGGCACTTTGGGATTACGATGCTGAGTTGGCAGGTGGTTAGGACGCCAGTTGCAATACGGCTCCTGTGCTTAAATCTGCGTTGGTAGCGTCATGTCGTATTGCATGTCGTCAAAGCAGTAATATCACTAGCAGCAATAGAACCGCTTATGTCAGTATGGACCTATGGCGAATTGGTGCGTCACCCCATAGGTCGGCTTATTTCACGCTATATGTATGGGAAAAGTGGTAACTTGTTTTTGGCCTATAGAATGCGTATGCGAGCTTGGCCATAAGACTGGAGTGGTTCTAGCACGGACCCATCGGCTAGCATTTGCCGTCGCTTTGATGCGGAGTTGATATGGAGGCTGGTTAACATTTGCACGCTGTATGGCCTGGGCAGTGCGCTCTTCGCATGCAAAGGTGCGGAGTGTAGTATGTGCTTATGCTATAGGTAATGCATGTAGGCTCAGGCCAGCATCTAGCTTGTGTGCTGCAGTGGGATGGCTAGCACTGTTGTTATGTGCAGGCGCATGAACAGCAGTAGGCTGCGCACTGCACTAAATGTGTGGTTCAAAAGGGGTGTCCTATATTATCTATTGCAGTGGGAGCAGGCGAAAGGGACAATTGTAGGACCTAGAGGCATGCTTGTTCAGCAGAGTCTAAGCACCTTCGACTCGCTGTAGTTCTTTGATGATTCACTGTTGTACGTAATGCAGCCTTTGCGCTGATGGTGCGCATTTGCCGACGCCAGTCTGCGTTGGCGATTTCTAGATAGTGGGTTGTGGAAGCGAGGTGCGCCTTGGGTGTGGGTGCGGATAAGCAGCCAATGTGGGGTAGGTGGTGTCTGGTACCACTGGTTCCCTAGTCCTGTGGTGCGGAGTGTTGGTGGAGACTGGCAGGCGTCCGTGCGTTTAGGCTGCTTTGGCATTACGATGCTGAGTTGGCAGGTGGTTAGGAAGCCAGTGGCAGTGCGTCTCCTGTGCTTAAATCTGCGTTGGTGTCGTCGTGTCGTATTGCATGTGGTCAAAGCAACAATGTCAATAGCAGCAATAGAACCGCTTATGTGAGTATGGGGCTATGCCGAATTGGTGCTTTGTACAATGCGAAGGGGTGCTGCACGCCATGTGTTTGGAGAGGTGGTCAGTTGCTTTTAGTGTATTGAATGCTTATGCGAGCTTGGCCATAAGACTAGATTGGTTCTAGCACGGGCCCATCGGCTAGCGCTTGCTGTCGCTTTGATGCGGAATTTATATGTAGGCTGGTAAACGTTTGCACGCTGCATGGCTTGGGCAGTGCGCACTTTTCATGCAAAGGTGTGGGGTGTAGTATGTGTTTTTGTTGTAGGTAATGCATGTAGGCTTAGGGCAGCATCTAGCTTGTGTGCTGCAGTGGGATGGCTAGCACTGTTGTTATGGGTCCAGGCGCATGGGCAGCAGTAAGCTGCACACTGCGCTGAATGTGAGTTTCACGTGGATGCTCATATGTTATCTATTGCAGTGGCTGATGATGTAGGGGACAATTGTGGTACCAAGCGGCATGCTAGTTCAGGAGATCCTAAGCACCGTCGAGTGGGTCGTGTTTCTCCCTGCTTCGCTCTTGTACGTAATGCAGGCTTTTCGCTGATAGTGCGCGTTTGCTAGTACCGGCATGCGTGTGTGATTTTCAGGCAGTGGGTTGTGGAAACCAGGTGTAGTTTGGGTGTGGGTGCGGATAAGCAGCCAATGTGGCGTAGGTGGTGTCTGGTACCACTGGTTCCCTAGACCTGTGGTGCGGAGTGTTGGTGGAGACTGGCAGGCGTCCATGCGTTTAGGGGACTTTGGCATTACGATGCTGAGTTGGCAGGTGGTTAGAAAGTCAGTGGCAGTGCGTCTCCTGTGCTTAAATCTGCGTTGGTGTCGTCGTGTCGTATTGCATGTGGTCAAAGCAACAATATGAAAAGCAGCAATAGAACCGCTTATGTGAGTATGGGGCTATGCCGAATTGGTGCTTCATAGAGGGTTGAGGTGAGCTGTATGGCATGTGTTTGGAGACGTAGTCAGTTGTTTTTAGCGCATTCAATGCTTATGCGGGCTTGGCCATAAGACTAGAGTGGTTCTAGCACGAGCACATCGGATAGCACTGCCTGTCGCTTTGATGCGGAATTGATATGTAGGCTGGTAAACATTTGCACGCTGCATGCCACAGGGAGTGCGCTCTTTGCATGCAAAGGTGTGGGGTCTAGTGTGTGTTTTTGCTGTAGCTAATGCATGTAGGGTCAGGCCAGCATCTAGCTTGTGTGCTGCAGTGGCATGGCTAGCACTGTTGTTATGTGCATGCTGGGGGAACATCAGGCTGCGCACTGCACTGAATGTGTGGCTCACATGCCCGCGCACATGTTATCTATTGCATCGGCAGCAGGTGAAAGGGACAATTGTAGGACCTAGAGGCATGCTTGTTCAGGAGACCCTAAGCACCTTCGAGTCGCTGTAGTTCTTTGATGTTTTGTTGTTGTACTTACTGCAGCGTTTGCGCTGATGGTGCTCGGTTGCTAGTGCCGGTATGCGTTTACGATTTTCAGACAGTGGGTTGTGGAGACGAGGTGCGGTTTGGATGTGGGTGCGGATAAGCAGCCAATGTGGCGTAGGTGGTGTTTGATACCACTGGTTCCCTAGACCTGTGGTGCGGAGTGTTGGTGGAGACCGGCAGGCGTCCGTGCGTTTAGGCTGCTTTGGCATTACGATGCTGAGTTGGCAGGTGGTTAGGAAGCCAGTTGCAGTGCGGCTCCTGTGCTTAAATCTGCGTTGCTATCGTTGTGTCGTATTGCATGCGGTCAAAGCAACAATATGAAAAGCGGCAACAGAACCGCTTATGTCGTTTTGGGGCTATAGGTACTTTGTACTATGTAGTATGTGGAGGCTGGTTGCATATCATCTGTTCGGAGAAGTGGTCTGCTGTTTCCAGCGTATTGAATGCTTATGCGAGCTTGGCCATAAGACTAGAGTGGTTCTAGCACGAGCACATCGGCTAGCAAGTGCCCTCGCTTTGATGCGGAATTGATCTGGCTGCTAGTGAACATTCCCACGCCGCATCGCTGTAGCAGTGTGCTTTTTGCATACAAAGGTGTGGGGTGTAGTATGTGTTTTGCTGTAGCTAATATATGTAGGCTCAGGCCAGCATCTAGCTTGTGTGCTGCAGTGGGATGGCTAGCACTGTTGTTATGTGCAGGCGCATGAACAGCAGTCGGCTGCGCACTGCACTGGATGTGTGTTTCAGCTGCATGCTCATATATTATCTATTGCAGTGGCTGATGGCGGAGGGGACAATTGTAGGACCAAGCAGCATGCTTGTTCAGGAGAGCCTAAGCAGCTCCAAGTGGGTCCTGTTCCTCCGTGCTTCACTGTTGTGCGTAATACAGCCTTTGCGCTGATGGTACGCATTTGCTACTGCCAGTCTGCGTTGACGATTTTTAGATAGTGGGTTGTGCAAGCGAGGTGCGGTTTGGGTGTGGGTGCGGATAAGCAGCCAATGTGGGGTAGGTGGTGTTTGGAACCAGTAGTCCCCTCGACCTGTGGTGCGGAGGGTTGGTGGAGACTGGCAGGCGTCCGTGCGGTTAGGCTGCCTCGGCATTACGATGCTGAGTTGGCAGGTGGTTAGGAAGCCAGTTGCAGTGCGGCTCCTGTGCTTAAATCTGCGTTGGTGTCGTCGTGTCGTATTGCATGTGGTCAAAGCAGCAATGTCAATAGCAGCAATAGAACCGCTTATGTGAGTATGGACCTATGCGGACTTGGTGATTCATAGAGCGTTGAGAATTGTTGCATGCCATGCGTTTATAGAAGTGGTCAGTTGCTTTTACAGTATTGAATGCTTATGCAAGCCTGGCCATAAGGCTAGAGTGGTTCTAGCACGAGCACATCGGATAGCACTTGCCGTCGCTTTGATGCGGAATTGATCTGGAGGCTGGTATACATTTGCATGCAAAGGTGTGGGTTGTGGTATGTGACTTTTTGCTATAGGTAATGCATGTAGGCTCAGGCCAGCATCTAGCTTGTGTGCTGCAGTGGGATGGCTAGCACTGTTGTTATGTGCAGGCGCATGAGCAGCAGTAGGCTCCGCACTGCACTGGTTTTGTGTCTCACATGCCTGCGCGCATGTTATCTATTGCAGTGGCAGCAGGTGAAAGGGACAATTGTACGGGCTAGCGGCATGCTTGTTCAGGAGAGCCTAAGCACCTTCGAATGGCTGGAGTTCTTTGATGTTTTGCTGTTGTACCCAGTGCAGCCTTTGAACTGGTAGTGCACATTTGCTAATGCCAGTCTGCGTTGACGATTTTCAGTTTGTGGGTTGTGCAAGCGAGGTGCGGTTTGGATGTGGGTGCGGATAAGCAGCCAATGTGGCGTAGGTGGTGTCTGGTACCACTGGTCCTCTAGACCTGTGGTGCGGAGTGTTGGTGGAGACAGGCAGGCGACCGTGCGCTTAGCGGCTTTGGCATTACGATGCTGAGTTGGCAGGTGGTTAGGAAGCCAGTTGCAGTGCGGCTCCTGTGCGTAAATCTGCGTTGGGGGGTGTCGTCGTGTCGTATTGCATGTGGTCAAAGCAACAATATGAAAAGCAGCAATAGAACCGCTTATGTGAGTGTGGGAGTACGGCCTCTGGGAGCTTTACAATATGCGGAGGCGTGTTCCATGGCACGAGAATGCAGCAGTTGTCTGCTGTTTTTAGCGTATTGAATGCTTATGCGAGCTTGGCCATAAGACTAGAGTGGTTCTAGCACGAGCACATCGGCTAGCACTTGCTGTCGCTTTGATGCGGAATTGATCTGGAGGCTAGTAAACATATGCACGCTGCATGGCTCGGGAAGTGCGCTCTTTTCATGCAAAGGCGTGGGATGTAGTATGTGTTTTTGTTGTAGGTAATGCATGTATGCTCAGGCCAGCATCTAGCTTGTGTGCTGCAGTGGGATGGCTAGCACTGTTGTTATGTGCATGCTGGGGGGAAGGATCAGGCTGCGCACTGCACTGAATGTGTGGCTCACATGTATGCTCATATATTATCCATTGCAGTGGCAGCAGGTGAAAAGGACAATTGTAGGACCTAGAGGCATGCTTGTTCAGGAGAGTCTAAGCACCTTCGAGTGGCTGGAGTTCTTTGATGGTTTGCTGTTGTACTTAATGCAGCCTTTGCACTGGTAGTGCGCATTTGCTAGTGCCGGTCTGCATTGGCGAATTTCAGCTAGTGGGTAGTGGAATCGAGGTGCGGTTTGGATGTGGGTGCGGATAAGCAGCCAATGTGGCGTAGGTGGTGTCTGGTACCACTGGTTCCCTAGACCTGTGGTGCGGAGTGTTGGTGGAGACTGGCAGGCGTCCGTGCGTTTAGGCGATTTTGAGAGGACGGTGCTGAGTTGGCAAGTGGTTAGGCAGCCAGTTGCAGTGCGTCTCCTGTGCGTAAATCTGCGTTGGTGTCGTAGTATCGTGAGGGATGTGCTCAAAGCAACAATGTCAATAGCAGCAACACAACTGCTCATGTGAGTATGGGACTATGCCGAATTGGTGCTTCATACAATGTGGAGGCGTGTTGCATGCCATGTGTTTATAGAAGTGGTCAGTTGTTTCCAGCGTATTGAATGCTTATGCGAGCTTGGCCATAAGACTAGAGTGGTTCTAGCACGAGCACATCGGATAGCACTGCCTGTCGCTTTGATGCGGAATTGATCTGGAGGCTGGTAAACATTTGCGCGCTGCATGCCACAGGACGTGCGCTCTTTGCATACAAAGGTGTGGGGTGTAGTATGTGTTTTTGTTGTAGCTAATGCATGTAGGCTCAGGCCAGCATCTAGCTTGTGTGCTGCAGTGGGATGGCTAGCACTGTTGTTATGTGCATGCTGGGGGGAAGGATCAGGCTGCGCAATGCACTGGATGTGTGTCTGAGGTGGGTGGGCACATGTTCCCTATTGCAGTCGCTGTTGGCGGGGGGGACAATTGTAGGGTTTAGCGGCATGCTTGTTCAGGAGAGCCTAAGCACCATTGAATGGCTGTAGTTCTTTGATGTTTTGCTGTTGTACTGAATACAGCGTTTTCGCTGGTAGTGGGCTTTTGCTAGTGCCGGTCTGCGTTGGCGAAATTCAGAGAGTGGGTTGTGGAATCGAGGTGCGGTTTGGATGTGGGTGCGGATAAGCAGCCAATGTGGCGTAGATGGTGTCTGGTACCACTGGTCCTCTACACCTGTGGTGCGGAGTGTTGGTGGAGATTGGTAGGCTTCCGTGCGTTTAGGGGCCTTTGACAGGATGATGCTGAGTTGGCAGGTGGTTAGGCAGGCAGTTGCAGTGCGTCTCCTGTGCGTAAATCTGCGTTGGTGTCGTCGTGTAGTGAGGGATGTGCTCAAACAGGAATGTCAATAGCAGCAATAGAACCGCTTATGTCAGTCAGGGTTAACAGGTATTGGTACTTTATAAGTTGCAAGACTGTGTTCTGGCATATTCGATTATAGTCCTTCTGAGTTGTTTCTAGCCGATGGAATATGTATGCGAGCATGGCCATAAGGCTAGAGTGGTTCTAGCACGAGCACATCGGCTAGCACTTGCTGTCGCTTTGATGCGGAATTGATCTGGAGGGTGATAAACATTTGCGCGCTGCATGCCACAGGAAGTGCGCTCTTTGCATGCAAAGGTGTGGGGTGTAGTATGTGTTTTTGCTGTAGCTAATGCATGTAGGCTCAGGCCAGCATCTAGCTTGTGTGCTGCAGTGGGATGGCTAGCACTGTGTTATGTGCATGCTGGGGGGAAGGATCAGGCTGCGCAATGCACTGGATGTGTGTCTGAGGTGGGTGGGCACATGTTCCCTATTGCAGTCGCTGTTGGTGGGGGGGACAATTGTAGGGTTTAGCGGCATGCTTGTTCAGGAGAGCCTAAAAACCTTCTAGTGGCTGCAGTTCTTTAATCATTCGGTAGTGTACGTAATGCAGGTTTTGCGCTGATGGCGTGCATTTGGTATGTTTGTCTGCGTTGACGAATTTCAAGCAGTGGGTTGTGGAATCGAGGTGCGGTTTGGATGTGGGTGCGGATAAGCAGCCAATGTGGCGTAGGTGGTGTCTGGTACCACTGGTTCCCTAGACCTGTGGTGCACAATGTTGGTGGAGACTGGCAGGCGACCGTGCGTCTGGGGCCTTTGACAGGACGATGGTGAGTTGGCAGGTGTTTAGGAAGCCAGTTGCAGTACGGCTCCTGTGCGTAAATCTGCGTTGGTGTCGTCGTGTCGTATTGCATGTGGTCAAAGCAACAATATGAAAAGCAGGAATAGAACCGCTTATGTGAGTGTGTGGCTTTGCGGAATTGGTGTTTCATACTATTTAGGCGTGTTCTATGGCACATGGATAGAAACGTGGTCAGTTGTTTCCAGCGTATTGAATGCTTATGCGAGCTTGGCCATAAGACTAGAGTGGTTCTAGCACGAGCACATCGGCTAGCACTTGCTGTCGCTTTGATGCGGAATTGATCTGGAGGCTGGTAAACATTTGCACGCTACATGACACAGGGAGTGCGCTCTTTGCATACAAAGGTGTGGGGTGTAGTATGTGTTTTTGCTGTATCTAATGCATGTATGCTCAGGCCAGCATCTAGCTTGTGTGCTGCAGTGGGATGGCTAGCACTGTTGTTATGTGCATGCGCATGAACAGCAGTATGCTGCGCACTGCACTAAATGTGTGCTTCACATGTATGCTCATATATTATCTATTGCAGTGGCAGCAGGTGAAGGGGACAATTGTAGGACCTAGAGGCATGCTTGTTCAGGAGAGCCTAAGCAGCTTCGAGTCGCCGTAGATCTCTGATATTTTGCTGTTGTACTTAATGCAGCCTTTGCACTGGTAGTGCGCATTTGCTAGTGCCGGTCTGCATTGGCGATTTTCAGAACGTGGGTAGTGGAATCGAGGTGCGGTTTGGATGTGGGTGCGGATAAGCAGCCAATGTGGCGTAGGTGGTGTCTGGTACCACTGGTTCCCTAGACCTGTGGTGCGGAGTGTTGGTGGAGACTGGCAGGCGTCCGTGCGTTTAGGCAACTTTGGCATTACGATGCTGAGTTGGCAGGTGTTTAGGAAGCCAGTTGCAGTGCGGCTCCTGTGCGTAAATCTGCGTTGGGGGGTGTCGTCGTGTCGTATTGCATGTGGTTAAAGCAACAATATGAAAAGCAGGAATAGAACCGCCTACGTCAGTATGAGGCTATGCCCAATTGGTTTTTCATACTATGTAGCCATTTCTTGTATGGCATGTGTTTGGAGAAGTGGTCACTTGCTTCGAGTGTTTGAAGTTTGCTTTCTCCTTGGCCATAAGGCTAGAGTGGTTCTAGCACGAGCACATCGGCTAGCACTTGCTGTCGCCTTGATGCGGAATTGATCTGGAGGCTGGTAAACATTTGCACGCTGCATGGCTCGGGCAGTGCGCTCTTTGCATGCAAACGTGTGGGGTGTAGTATGTGTTTTCGTTGTATCTAATGCATGTAGGCTCAGGCCAGCATCTAGCTTGTGTGCTGCAGTGGGATGGCTAGCACTGTTGTTATGTGCATGCGCACGAACAGGAGTAGGCTGCGCACTGCACTGGATGTGTGTTTCACATGTATGCTCATATATTATCTATTGCAGTGGCAGCAGGTGAAAGGGACAATTGTAGGACCAAGCGGCATGCTTGCTTAGGAGATCCTAAGCAGCTTCGAATGCCTGTGGATCTTTGATGTTTTGCTGTTGTACTTAATGCAGCCTTTGCACTGGTAGTGCGCATTTGCTAGTGCCGGTCTGCGTTGGCGAAATTCAGAGAGTGGGTAGTGGAATCGAGGTGCGGTTTGGATGTGGGTGCGGATAAGCAGCCAATGTGGCGTAGGTGGTGTCTGGTAC
>NW_020312267.1:0-23260 GCF_002999335.1 Cyclospora cayetanensis | reverse complement strand
AGATTCTTTGTTGAGTGTTGTGTTTTTCGCGGCCAGCTTTTGTTTTGTTTCTTTGTTTTTTTTCTGTTGTTCTTCTTTGTTTTCTTTTGTTGGTTGTTGTGGTTTGTTTTTTTTTTGTGGTGTGTTTGTTTTTTTTTGTTTGTTTGTGTTTGTGTGTGTCTGTGTTTGTGTGTGTTTTTGTCTGTGTGTGTGTGTGTGTCTGTGTGTGTGTGTGTGTGTGTCTGTGTGTGTGTCTGTGTGTTACAGCCAATCGCGTAGAGCCGCTTCGATGAGGAGACTTCGGCCGAAGCCGCAGAGCAGCGCAGCTAGCGCTTTCTAATGCGTGGATTGGGGAGGGGTGAGACGGGGGAAGGAAGAAAGGAAGGAGTGGTGCAGGTGTTGGTGGGCATGCAGAAGAGGTGGACGTACAGCGGCAACGGCGAGCTGATTTCGACCTGTACAAACAGCCTGCGGCAGAATTTCTCCTACGAAAAGAACCAGCGTCACTGCCAACAAGACTGCATGCACGGGGGAGACAAGTCTATCCAAGAAAAGAGGCAGTGCCTCCATGGCAAGCGAGTTGGCAACCAGCAATGTGACGAGGAGCTGATGACGTCGCGAGAGCAACTGATGAACCTTGCGCGCTCTGAAAGCGCAAAACGGCAAATGCAGAAAGCACGACGCCTCGCCTACATCGCTAGCTCCACACATACCCACCCCCCCATCCTAACGACAGTTCCTATGGCGACAGGCTGAGAACACGTCATGGCACAGCAGGAGCAGTTGTTGCTGCTGCGGCTGTAGCTGCAAGGCAGAGAGGGCTCCGAACGGTTGCTGCAGCTGCGGGAAGCGCTGGGTGCCATGCGCATGCATGCAGTGTGCGCTGTCTCCGTTTTTCCTCGACTAGCGGCTTCCGCAGCGCCACGCACTGCTCGCGCAAACGGCGGGAGACTGCGTGTCGGTGGTGCCTAGAAGCGTCTCTTTCTTGCTCCCCTTTCCCCCCTCCCTCCCGCAGAACCCCACACAACGCACTGCGCTTTCTCCTTCTCAGTGCCAGTCTCCTGGAGCACAAGGAGCTGCAGCTCGTCGAACGCCATAAATCCAGTAGTCAAGCCACTCGAGATCCCCGCGAAGGCGACGAGCAAGGCGCTGCAGCCTATCAGAAGCCACGTGTGTGCAGACTCTGAGCTCAGCTCGCTGAACGGATGCAGCCACGCGCGTGAGCTGCCGTTGGCGGAATAATTTCCCGCCGCGTCTGCCCCGTCGGCGTGAAGAGTGGAGGCAGCGGGGTTGCTTCTGTTGCTGCTAGTGCTGTCGCTACTTCTGCTGCTGTCGTCCGTCTTGCTGAGATCCGCAGCAGCAGTGGTGGCTGTTTCAGCAACCGGGAGATTCGCTCGCGCCTCGCCACTCGAGTTCAGCAGACCCTCTCCAAAAACCTTTGCAGGAGCACTCTGCAGCAGCTGGAGAGGAATGCTGTCTCCGTGTGTCTTGTTTTGGCGGGAGTCTTCTTCCGCTGTCAGTCCGGCTTGGTGCTGCTGTGCAGCGGGGGGGGGGGTGGTAACACCCCCTGAGGTCGCCTGCGGCACTTCCCCATTCGAATAACCCCACCGTTCCAGCCACGCGGCTACTGCGCCTGCGCGGGGAGCTGCAGACTCTGCCCCCCTGAGCAGCGAACTCAGCAGCAGCAGCAAGAGCAGCGGCTGGCTCTGCCGACGGCTGCAACTCAAGCAGCGCATCTTATAGGAGTAGGCGTGCTGCCCACTGCCGCTCCTCTGGAGCTGCTGCTTCTGCGCTGGCTCGACCGGCTCCTCCGGGTGCAGTTCAGCGCCTATCTTGTCGCCTCCGAAACTCGACCACACTCACAAATGAGCAGATAAAATATGTAGATATATGTGTATATGTATATCCATGTAACGCTGGGGATGAAGACTGAAGCGACTCCTGGGTGTAGGAAGCTGCGGCTTCTTCTGAGTGCGTTGGTGCTCTCGTGTGTGTCTGGCTCCTCCACGTCCCCTCTCTTCTAGAAGCTTTTTCCGATCACGTCACGCTGCATTGGATGATCTGCTTTGCCCAACCCCCCCGCACTGAAGAGTTGCGCCCGCACACGCAGCAAGTGTGCTTGGTTCGTTGGCTTCGCTGCTTAATTCCTTCTGCCGTTACTGCTCTGGCCGTAGCTCCCCAAAATGCAGGGTTGGCTGCAGCAGCTGCCGCTGCTTGCCTTAGCTCACCCTCCGCGTGCAGTTAACGTGGTTTCTTCATTCGCTGCGTCAGAAAACATCTGTGTGTAGCAGAATCTGGAAGGAGGACGGCGGGGAAGAAGCGCATGACCACCAGGGAACCCTGCAGCAGGAGGTGTCGTTACAGCAGACGCAACACCAGCGAGTGGCAGCAACTGCGGCAACATCAAGGGAAGCAGCAGCTTGCGGCGCCTCTATGTCGGAAATCAGACGACTCGCCACGAAATATGCGGCGAAGACACAGATATGCGTGTCGTAGCGCCAGTATATTACACCCTTCGCGGACTGCCGCTACACCGCCTCGACCCCAACGCATGCACGAACCGAGGAGAGTAACAGGCAGGCTTCCCGTTGCTGCCGCCCCCTACGCATCCGTAAAGCTCCAAGAAACAAACTCGAACATGTTTCTTTGCAGAAGACAGCATGACATAATATACGGTGTATCTTGATGCAACTCTCTGAATAGGAGCCGCAGAACTCCCCGGCTGTAGCTGCACACCACTAGCAGGCTGTCAGGTTCTTCCAGCATTGGCTGCCGCCTTCTGTTCCTCGAAGGCACTTTTGCGCGCATTCAAGTACACTCTCTCGCCAGTAACTCCGTTCCTGTCAGCATAAAGTGCAATTCGAGCGCCGATCTGCCGCTGCACAGGCCCAGCCGAGAGGCGCTCGCGGAGTAGATGCCTTAATGCCGGCATCTGCGCTCCTTTCCGCTTCCGACGGTAGCGTCGACCCTTTTGGCAACGCCTCCTGTGGCTTGAAGCACTGCGCCTCGAGCCGTTTTCACCCCCTGTTGCACACACTTCTCCCGAGGGATCGTTAGAGCAGTCCGATAAGTCCCCCCCCGCCTCCCTCACTACCAGAGACGTTGTCGGCGTGAGCGGCAGCAGCATAACTCTCGGCCGTTCATTTGCAGCATTGCCATCGAGAATGAAGTTTTCAAAACGCTTGCAAGAACTGCGGGAGCGTCGGCGAGCCGCCTTCTATGTCTCCTACAAGGAACTGAAGAAAGCGCTCAAACTCTTCACAGGCGCAGATGTTTCTGCAGTCTCCATCAGAGATGCCGTCAGCAGCTTCGCAAACACCAAGGCTCTCGAGGGGGAGCACTACAGGTGAGGACTGGCAGCAGCCTCCTGGCTGGATCCTAGCCTGCACGAGCCCACTGCTGCCTGCACCCCCCTTCTCTCGGAGTCGCATCCTGCCGTTGGAGGCAGCTTGCTTCTAGTCATTCCCGCGCCAAAACAAGAAGCTGCGACAGAACCTCAGCTGTAGCCTGCTTCTCTCGCTTCTTCGCATGCGGCCTTTGCTCGCTCCGTTTGAAGCTGGTGCCTCTTCGTGCCGCCTCTCGCCTCAAACGGATGCACAGCGCATGCAGCAGTTGCTGACGATTCTTCTTCTTCTTGCGGATGCACAGCGCATGCAGCAGTTGCTGACGATTCCTCTTCTTCTCATTGCGGAAGCACTGCGCATGCAGCAGTTGCTGACGATTTCTCTTCTTCTCATTGCGGATGCACTGCGCATGCAGCAGTTGCTGACGATTTCTCTTCTTCTCATTGCGGATGCACTGCGCATGCAGCAGCCGCTGACGATTGCTCTTCTTCTTGCGGATGCACTGCGCATGCAGGCCCCCAGAAAGCCGCTTCGAAGACTTGCTGCAACACGAACTCGAGAAGATCAACTCCTTTTCAGTCAGCACGTTGCTTGCCGCCTCTGCCGCTCTGCAGCAGCTGCTGCTGCAGCTGTACGCCTTGCAGCACAAGCAGCAAGAGCTCCTGCTAAAGACTCAAGCCGCGCAGCAGGCAGAACACAGGGAGACGCCTCAGGGCAGTCATGCACGGCAGAAAAAGCAGCAGCAGCAGCAGCAGCAGCAGCAGCAGCAGCAGCAGCGCCAGCCGCAAGGCGGGAAGGGGGGAGACGACGCTGCTGCTGACAGCGGCACTCCATGCAGAGATTCGCCAGCTGCCGACTCCCTTGCAGCGGATCAGAGATCCTCTCCTGCAGTTGCAGAGGCAGCGACAGAAGCAGCGACAGAAGCAGCGACAGCAGCTGCGGCAGCAGTGACTGCTCAGAGTGGCGCCGAGTCGGCAGCTGCGTCGTTCGAGCAGGATTTGCTGGCAGTTGAGGGGGCTCTGGATGCTGAAGGTCAAGAAGTGGTCTTCTTGTCTTCCTATATTCGTCTCAACTTCACAGCCTTTCGAAAAATCGCAAAGAAGTTCGACAAACTCAACAAATCCTCCTCGGCGGCATACCACATGTGCAGGTGACCATGCTGCACTCGGTTTTTCACGCACACACACACACACACACACACAGATATACACGTATTATGTACATGAATATTCAGACATACACGTATTATGTACATGAATATTCAGATTGTTTGTGGAAGCTGCGTGCATGCTGCGCACGTCCCCCAGCTGCCAACGCTGCGAATGCAGCCGTTGGAGCTGTCTTTCGATGCTGCTCTCTTGGCGCATCCGCGCGACTTGCTGCATGCGTCTGGCTCCGGCGCTGTTGCTGCTCGTGTGCAGGGTGATGGGGCAGCCGTTTATGCGTCTTAATCTGCCTCTGCTGCTGCAGCAGCTGGCTGCAGCGTATGCGCAGCTGCGAGCTTTGAAGGCTATGAAGGAATTTCCCGAAGTCGCAGTGGCGGCTGCAGCGGCTGCAGCGGCAGCAGCGGCTGTGACGTCGTCGTCGAATTGCTCGACCCCAACAGCGCCAGCACCAGGCGCTGTAGCAGCAGCAGCAGCTGCTGCTGCTGCTGCTGCTAAGCGCCCGGTGGACTCTGTCGCCGAAGGCATTCCCCAAGCCACTACAAAGTATTTAATTCTGCCAGACGAGGTTGTCAGGTACAATAGCCTCTCTGATCCGCTGCCACTGGGCTCCAGACACGAACTCTGTGCAACACGCGTTAGAGGCACCATGCAGTGTGGCAGACGTCTCTATATATACATATATATGCATGCATGCATGCTGCGTTTTACGAGGGATTCAAGCGGGTTTCCCTATTCGAGGGTGCAGCTTCTTTTTGGCTGTTTGTATGGGGCTTCGACTGCACGTTTGTCTGTGTCTATATATATATCTATATATATACATATATATGTCTGTGAATATGTACAGTGTGTGTACGTATATGTATGTGTATGTAAATGTGTATATGTATATGGTGCGCGCGAACCCGGGCACCTTTAGGCTGCAAGTCATGTTGGCGAAGCATTTCCAGCTGATTTCCATAAAGGGCTGCTCAGTCGACACGACTACACCCCTTCCAGCTGCTGCAGCCACAGCGGTGGCTGCAGCAGCCGCTGCGAAGGATGTCAAGGCTCCAGCGGAAGTTCATGGCGAAAGCGGCAGTAACAGAGTGGCAGAGGCGCTAGCCTCCGGAGATTCTCGCCGTCTTACGTCGCTCGTATACTTTGACACTCCGAATTTGGACTTGTTCGTGTCTCTGGTGGGTGTAAATACAGAAAGAGTTGGTGCTCTGCAGGATTGCGAGGGAGGACAGAGGAGAAGGGAACGGGGAGGGAGCGGAAAACAGATAGGAGGGTGCAGCGTGACTGTTGTCGTCGCTGTTGCTGTGGGTTCTGTGCGCCTCCCATGCTGTTGTATGAGCCTACGATTGCGCATGCATGCACATCTATATATAGAGATATTATTTGTATACCCCCCATCTTCGGCTGCGACTGCGCTGCTGTTTGTGCCCTATGCCCCGGTGCTGCAGCAAACGAAAGGCAGAACAGATCCCAAGATTTCCGACAGCAGCAGGAGCAACGCGAGCACAGGCAGCGTTAAGGAGTTGCTGCGCATACGGGAAATCAATGCAGGCGAAGTGGCAACCTCTGCTCAAGGACCATTGCGCTTCCTCGAGTTTGCCAACCCCCAGGAGCCAGCAAGCGATCCCCAGCAGCAGATATTTCCAGCCTACGACGTGAGTCTGAGTTCTCGAAACTGTTTGCGCGAGTTGCATGTCATTCTCACACGCAGAGAGAGAGACGGGGTGGGAAGGAAGCACGCTGACACCCGCCCCCTTGAGAGCTCTCGCTGCTTAGCCAGCAGACACTTGCGCTAGTGCCTGCATCGCTGCTCCCGACAAATGGCAACAGCGTTTATCGGTTATGAGGCAGGAGAAGGGGGATTGCGCGCAATGGGGAGGGGGGGCAGGGGGAGGTTGGGGGTGTCGCTTCGTTCCACTTGTCAAGCCTTCCTTTAGCGGTCGTGTCGATTCCTAGGAAGGCTCATAAGAGCGTTTCGACGGCGTGCCTCCTGCGATTGCGTGCGCGTGTCATGCAGAGCCCTTTGGTCCTAGAAGCTCTGCCACGAAGCATTCTGATGCAGCAGCTGTCTCTGCAGCAACTCTTCACTGGGCATGCAGAAATCGCAGCGCAGCAGGTGGAACGGTACCTACTGGATGCAAGTGAGCGAACGCAGTAGGCAGCAGGGTTCCCTTCAAGTGTCTGGAGTTGGCCCCTACTTAATAGTGTTGGAATACGCTAAGCTGAGCGTTCTGCTTAATGCTCCAGATGTCTCGAAAGAGACGGTATCAGCGCGGGGTGCGCTCCTGCGGGAGGCTCGAGAGGTTCTCACGTCTCAAGGTTTATATCCCTGTTTGAGGGTGTGGCTAACAAGAACGTGTTTCAGGTACGATCGCCACGTCTCTTCTCTCGTGAAGACTGTGGAAACGACGTGTCTAGAGGCATTGGCATGGCTATAATGAGATGCGTTTGGCAGGCTGCTTTTTGTAGGGTTCCTTGGGCATGCAAAGGCAGACACCTTCTTGTTCGCCATTTTTTCAAAAGCCTTTTTTGCAAGCACTTCTTAAATCTGTCTGAGCTCCTGCAGATCATGTGACGCAGGTCTGAGGATGGATCGATCTTTGTGACGCTGGACGAAGATATTCGCTTCTCCAAGAACAGTCCAGACGGCGATGCTCACGGTGCGGCAGCGTGTTAGACACGAACCCTATGAAATGCCTCTTCCTCCTTCCGCCTCTACTTACTTCCTCCCGAAGTTTTCCTCGAGGGTTGCTGTGGTGTATCCAACGCGGCTTTTTGTGCAACTTCTTGGGGAGTTCGCGAGCTCTCTCCGCATGCACGGGCATCCACGGCGTCGTAGATTGCGTGAACTGCGTTTGCAGCTTTCCTCTTCAATGGAGCTGCCGCGCTGGCGTCGGAAGGAGCTGCCCCCTTCCCATGGGGGGTGATGGACGTCTCCTGTACGAACTCCTCCGGAGGCTTGCCCCCCCCCTCTCAGCAGCGAACTGAACGCCAGGCGCTGCTAGTTTCACCCGCCTTCAGCTGCCTGAGGGAGGCTGTTGGTAAGGATCTTGGACTTACCGCAGCCAGGCTGTGGAAAGGCGCGCTTCTTCGCTGCCGTTAGGGGTGCCGTGAGGCTGCATGCGCTGGGGATGTTCTTTTTCGCTGCTGAGCTGGTGAGCACTACAGATTGGGGAATAGGTCTCAAGAGGCTTCGGTGTTGCTTGAACGCTGCGCTTTAGGCATGGCTAGCGTAACAGAAGTCTTTGGATTTTCCCTGTTTGTCCATGGGGTAGCGAGTCAGTTTCAACAGGAGCTGCAGCGGCGACAGCGCGCGAATAGCGCGAACGACAAAGTCTTCGTGCCTCACTGGCTCGCCTACACCACCATAGCCGAGGAGGACGATGAGGAGTTTCAAGCAGCTACCAACATGGCGGCTGCAGGTTCAGCTTCGCCCGCGCTTGGCACGCAAGCCTTACAGGTGTGGCCTTCTGTGTCGCATCAGTCGCAGCAAGGGCTGGAAATCCACGATGTGCCTACTGCAAGCAGACACGTTTCGCGTTCTTCGAAACTGGATGTGATATATAGAGGACCTGGAGCTTCGATTGCTCATGACCAAGAGGCGTCCGTCCAGGTGTGTCTTTTTCGACGCGGTTGCGGCGTGGGGGTTGTGTTTTTTTAAGGGATTTTTGAATTGTTTATCGGGGGTGGTGCGTGTCATGCATCCTTCTCCCCTCGCTTCCCCTGCGAGAGCCGCGTTTGATGTGGTGCGTGCTGGACGGCTCTCTCTGTGCGTCTCTCTCGATACACACACGCAGCAGCCAGCAGGGCGTTAGGCTTCGAATGCTGGCCTTATTTTTGCAGGAGCTGCGGCAGTCTCTCGAGACGACTTCGACGGGAGCTGGACCTACGCGGACAGGAGGCGGCACGAGGAGTCGCGCGCGAGGATTGCAAGAACCGCTGTTAGGAGGAGGCGAAGGGGGAGACGGCAGCCGAACCATCTCCCGAAATCAGACACAGCACAGAGCAGGATGGCTGCCAACTTGCTGCAGTGGCAGCGGGAGCTGCTTCCCCCTGATGCGGCGTTGCTGCGAAAGAGTCTCTCAATACCTGCGCCTTCGTCCGCGCAGGGGACGCAGCGGCTTTACGGGATTATCTGGTGTATCGACACCAGCGGGAGCGACGGTGCGAGTTGAACCCAAGACTTTCTTTGCCAACGAGAGAACGCTGCTCCAGTGGCTGAATATCGCAGTGCTGTTAGCCTCCGTTGCCATCACTCTGCTCTCCTTCGGACAGACTGCGGCAAAAGCAGCTGGCCTGCTTCTTGCGCCAGTAGCAATCTTCTTCATTGGGTATTCATTCTGGGTAAGAGCCGCGCATGCACTTGGCAAAATATCGAGAACTTAAAAGCACCTGCTCTTAGAGTTCTCTCCTACGCATGCGCATGACAAAGGACGAATGCGGGATCAATGACTGGCGCTTGAAGTGTATTTCTCCATCGCTGCTGCTCTGCGCGGCTGCTCGACAGAGTGACGCAGCACACCTGAGCCGAGAGCCAACGGCAAACCCGCTAAAATTGTGAATTTTGGGGTAATTAGCTTTCACGGCATTGCGTTCACTCCGCCTAATTGTGCCGTTTTGTGATCAGATCTATTTGCGGCGTTCTCGTGCCTTAGAGCGCAAGGAGCCCATAGACTACAACGACCACTTTGGTGCGTCAAGAGCAACGAGCGCAGTTGCTGTTGTGATTTCCTCCACACGAGGCGTCAGGTGTTTGCAGCAACAGGTCGAGGGATCTCTGCAGCCGTTTGTTTGATATCGGGTTGGGCGCATAGAGCAGTCTCTCTCTTTCTCTCTGCATTCTGGATTGTTGTATGTACAGGCCCAGCAGTACTGGTAGTGTCTCTCACTCTGGCTCTGTGTGCAAACATCTTCCTGAACGTCGTCTATACGGAGGCTCCAGTGACCTCACTCGCGGCACTAACCACAGCGGCTTTCCAGCCTGTGCTTCCTCCTGCATCAGGCAAGGGGGCACTCCCTGGTGCTGAGCCTTCAGCAGCCAACCTCCTTGCTGCTGCGACAGCGAACTTCCCAACCATGGCAGTGGTGGGTAGTTCCGGAGGTGGCGACGATAGTGCCAGCAGCAGACTGGAATCACTCAAAGCAGCACTGGCTGCAACGTCAGCAGACAGTGATGCAGGCAAGGCCGAAAGGGAAGCTGCAGCTCGAGTTGCAGCTGCACACGTTGCAGCGATTCGACAAATCGCTCAAGTGCGTGCTGCGGAGGCAGCAGCAGCCGCTGCAGCAGCTAAAGCCGCAGCAGCAGCAGCAGAGAACGCGGAGGCAGCCGCGGCGGAAGTTGAGGCATTAGGAGCTCAAATACTGCATGCGCAGGGGGCTTGAATTGTTGAATCCCCCTCGTGTCATGTATATATGTGCGAAGCATCTGCTCCTTGGGGGTTGAGGAGGCCGCAAGTATAGGCTGCTCTTTTTGTAGCTTTGCCGGATGAACTCTCTTGCTGGTACACCAGTCATTGCTGCTAAAGAGCCTCACCAACAGGAGCAGCTGTGACTGCTGCAGACCATCAGAGACACATACAAATATATATAAATGAATATGTGGGGTGAGAACAATGACGACTACAACCCTAGTAGGCGAACCTCTTGTGCAATCAAAACAGGGTGGACAGTCCAGAAGAAACCAAGAGCTCGTCTCTGGCTCCCACTTCGTGCGTTTCGATTGATACGGTCTTTAGAGACAGTTCTACGCTCCAGCGCAGCGTAAAACCTGGAAACTAAGGACAGAAAGCTCAAGTCACACAGCCACCAGGGCCTAGCAGACGGGTGCAGGGGAGATCGGCTCCCACGAGCTTGGCATGCACTGATCGCCTACAACTGGCTCTAAGTAGCGCCTACTGAATGGTCCATCTTCAGGATGACGGGGTAAATTTTCCTGCGGTGGCGGCTGGGCGTTTTGTCAATGCGAAGCTGCATCTGAAATGAATGGTGTTACGCACACTGCATCGTGTACATATTGGCGGCATGGTCACCCAAGGCAGTCCGTACAAATGTGTTTACTACACTCGAAGGCCAGATTCTCGTGTCTTGCACGACGACCAACTAGGGTATAGAATATGAGCGGACCACAGGGCAGCTCAGTACAATGAGCTGTTATTCCCTGGTTTTCTGCTATCGAGCTGATCGTATGTAAACAACCCTCTACGTCGCCTAACGGGCAGTGCGAGCTCCGCAGTAGCGCACGTAGTCAAACACATGAGCATATGTCATGAATGGCCAATGAACGTGCAATCACTTACAGGCGAATCCGTCTACCTAACTACAAGCATCATTTGACCACTTGATTTACAGCAGCTTAATGCAGAGGTAGAAAAACAATAGCTTCAGGAAAGCGTACAACGACCGCCACGCAACTGCTGACTTTTCAAATTGACTGCTGACTATGCCGTCGTTATTCGTTTGCAGTTCGAATTACGCAAGGCCAAGATGCCTGCAGTCGGACTCTTCAATCTTAGCTCCGTCAATACTGCAGTTACTCAGGTATGCTGCTTTACGATAAGCAACACAAATAGCGGTACAAGATTTTCGCTGTGCACCGTGTGCAAAGACTATGCTACATCCATGAAAAGCTCAGGCGTATTGAGCTTAGTTTCCGTAAATCACTCAAGAATCACAACGCCTGAAATCTGTATCGCAAGCTGGGAGATATTGTTTTATTGAGCGTCACCTGATAGTGCACTTTGGCGACGCGCGTACCCAAACCACATATATAGCAAGCCCTATATGCTGGATCTCCTCGCAGTTAAAGAGCTAGCATACTTGTTTTCAGATCAGCTGGCACCGACGGTAG
The DNA here is from genome assembly GCF_002999335.1 of Cyclospora cayetanensis. Taxonomy (NCBI): domain Eukaryota; phylum Apicomplexa; class Conoidasida; order Eucoccidiorida; family Eimeriidae; genus Cyclospora; species Cyclospora cayetanensis. The sequence goes on along the minus strand of NW_020312267.1, from coordinate 11,927 downwards.
TGATGAAACAAGTCTCCCGCCTTTTCGATGACTCGGACACCGGAGAGGGATATGTGCTCCCACTTAACGGATTCTGTATTGCAGAGGCTTCCTCGCCCTCGTTGTGCCTTTTTGCACCCTATTACAACTATAACTATGTGCGGCTCGTGTGCAAGGCTTGATTTCCCTTTTAGCATGACAAGCTACACTCTGTGCGCGTTGCAGCATCAGGAGTAACTGGAGCAGTTGATCCACGTCTTGGGAACTGCATATTTATTGCGACACAGCAGGCAATGCTGTTGCTTTCTTATTACTCTTGGTCCCTATTGCAAAATTCAGGCAACGGGACTTGCGCTGCAACTGTTTTGCCTATACATGCTAAATATTCACAAAGCTGGGTGGGGTCCGCCAAGCAAGATATAAACAATATTTTTTACGCGTGAGTTTTCACCAAGAAATAGTAAACAATAGACTATTTGATATGGTTGCTAGAATACCTTATATTTGAGAGTAATACTCGCTCGTTCCATGAAAAAGCAAGGCCTTTTGCCTACACGCTACATGTGGTGTAGAACTAGCTGTGAATGCTTGGATTGTTAGGCAATGCAACCAGGTGCACCCTAGGTGTTCCTTTTCCCACTTTGAATTCTGAGAAGCGCGGGGAAGCGACAGCATGAATTCTTACTTGTGGAAATACAAGCTCTCATATTAAGTGTGTACTGCGGCTGGGGTTAGGTGCCTCCAAACAGACACCTTTGATGAACCTACACAGTTGGCAGCATCGAATTCTTCGATGCAATTGTTCTCCGCCCATCCACTAGCTGTGGATGCCATGACATCGGCTTTCCCTCGAGCACTTGCTGAGTTTTAATAAAATTTTGGGCGTCTCTATGTCAGCAGTCTGGAAACAGCTGTACTGATGGATTTGTGGTGCTTCTCAACGCCTGGTTGTACGCTAGAAGCCGACCTGCAAACTGATGTGGACGAAAGGACGTCTTATCTGGTAAGTAAACATGCTTCATCAGCCCACAGAATTTCCAGGGATGCGTAGACGATGCTGCCCAGAAAATCACAATGGCCATAAGGACGCGCGACCGCACGAGAACTTTATTGGCTCAAGAACCACTGTATTTTGTTCTGCACTCGATGATAAGAAACGCGTACTGCTCGCAGCGTGGTTTTTGGAGGGCATGGCGCCTCACCGTTAGCTCTTTATATGTGGAGACAGTGGTCTGCATGCAGGGATGACTACCTTTCAAGGCTGAAGCTCCTTGACATACGGAAGAGGCTAAGATTACCTCAAAAATAAAAATTTTGGGAACACCGAGAAACGCGAAGCAAGCAGATCTACTGGTAGATCCGCTTATTAAAAAACACGAAAGTTTGGATCGCAAAAGTCACAGCGTGGACGGACACTTATTTATCAATGACTTGTCATAGGCTTGAGCGTCGTTGGTTGAGCAAAGATTCAATAACTGAACAACCAACAGGTGGAGCTTGGCATCACAGACTATTCAAAATCTCAGAAACGCATTACAGCTAGATCTGTGTCTTTAACTAAAACGAGACAGCCGAAAAGGCGTCTGGAAGTTATGGGTTTCTGTGGTGGACCTGGCTCCTAGGCAGCTCCAGACTGCCTCCCAACGACGCAGCTGCTTCCAGCGTTGCGACATTGGTCAATATAATCATGCACCGCAAGTATGGGGCTGATACCTTGCTAGCCCGCTTGTCCTTGAATGTCTAGAAGCAATCTTTTTTAATTGATGTGGCTCTCAATGCATATGGCCATCTGAAACCTCCCCAGCTAACCTTATTGCTCCCCAGTCAGCCTGATCCCTCTGCGTCTACCACTATTTACGGTTATTGCAATTTACAGGCACTTGGGGGCTCCCTACCCTCAACGGCCTTTTATGGACAGATATTTGCTCGATGCTGTGAAAAGGAAGGCCCTAAAAAAGGAAGTCCCTACCCACCAGCATGAAAATTTTTATGCAGTTGCTAACCACGCCACCTAATGTGCCCTCATGCAGCCGCGTTCGACGTCGTCGGAGTACCTGGAGCCTTCGTTTAGTGCATAGCGGTATTTTTGGTGTGTTTTTGAATCTTTATTGCATCGCATGTCATGTTATATCTGACTTTCAGCGAAGAAAAGCCCGATAAGTACTGAGGTAGGGAGAAACCCGCGAATACCCTTTGGGTGATAATAGCCTGTATTCTCAGCATCCCGGCAATGTAAATAAACTGCAAGCAATGCCTTTGGTTAATACTGCATCCCCAAATCAAACCGTAAACAGCTTCCTTGATGGTGGGGACAGTGAAGAGGCACTGGGGACTAGTGTGGCTTTCTCATCTCAAGGGCTGCAGGCACGTGGAGATTATACTTCACAAATACCTATCAAAAAGGCTAACTCCATTGCCCGTGTATGCATTTAAAGGATTAAGACCAGCTGCATGTACCAACGGCACAATTGTGAGCACACATAAGCTGGGGTATATTGAAGCCGAAAGCAGAAGTCTGCGATAACAATATTTGAAGGATTTTGTTTGAGACACAGTGACTCAGCCAGCCATTCAACAGTCTTCGCACGGGGTAGGACTGTCTTACTGCTCTTGGGCATCAGCATAAGCTACCGCCGTAAGAAGTGCTGTCCGCAAGCACGCTTATTACGCACTACTAAAGATGTTCGTAGCGAGCCATTCCCCTCTACACTAAATACAGACGTTTACAATTTGAAAATCAATTTTTCTTAAAGTATCTTTTCCTGTCCTCTGCTAACGCCCCCTAGATCTCCTACAAGAGGCCAGAGCCACAATTAATGTGCGCGTCACTGCATCTTCTGGGCACTGCAAGCATTCACAGCTCGCTTCCCATAGCATCTAGCGTACATACAAACGATTTTCCGTCTTGTCATTACTAGCTAACAGTATTCGCCTAAGACTTAAGGTCATTCGAGCAGTAAAGCCAAATATTCGATTAATTACAGGTTCTCCGTTGAATCCAACTACGGTAGTGGAATGTGCTCCGGCATATCTTAGCCCGTTGCTTCTTTCCTCGATCATTTCGAGACCCACGTCTCAGTTCTCGCACTACCGCCAGTCCCCTGGCAAACAATGCGCAGGAATAGCGCTCTACGAATAGGCAAATTTCGGCATCAGTGAACAAGGTGGTAAAAATCAGAACAAAGACACATTTTAGGCAGCAGTGCTCAAGACGCAGAACACCACGACCACTGCGGCTCGATTACTTATTTTTTCCTGAGCACTGACACTTCATGCTGCGAGCAAGCAGCGAAGATGTGAGGTCCGTAAAGCCAATAAGAAATTTTACTGGTTTATTAGTGCCTGCCGGAGCGTTCGATTAGTCTATGAATGCAGATATAGCCTGTGCAGGCAACATAGCCTAGTTCTTAGCTTCAATTTACAGGAAAATGTAGGGACAACATACCTGTGCGTACTTCGCATAAATATTGGTGTACTGAATGCATTGATGATATCTCGCAGCATATCGACCAATATCCATAGCTGAAAGCTATTTTTCCTCAGCGCATGCGCTGCTAAAAAGCACCCACTAAGGTTAGAGACAGCAACATCCATGACTACACGCGTTGTGAACTAAACGGGGGCACGAATTCTCTTGTAGGCGACAAAGTGCGCACCAATTTCAAGTCGAAAATTGAGGCTAACGCTACCCACCCCTTTCTACTATAAACTCTCGTGTAGTGTGTCCTCTGCACTCAGAACTGTTGAAATTCAGCCGTTCTATCGCGTCCTGTGATCTTTTTCGCCTCCGGTCCACGCGCCTGCGCACCCAGGTTCGCGAATTATTTCGAGGATCTCAAAACATCTTTAGGGAGGTGATTTTGAGCGTTTCGTGACATCTCAAACTTTTAGCAATAGCAAGTGTACTTTGGCCTACGCATCTTCGTCTGACCGCCTCATGATGCATCTCGTAAAGCTAAAGCCTGTCGATTCAGCATAACCAGTTCTGCAGGCTCACGCATGCAGGCAACCTTGGTGTCTGTAGTTCCCTCCTTGCCTTGCCTCCGCTTTGCGCAAGCGTTAGCGCCAAGTCCATAGCAGTTTGTTGAATCCCTCTTACCTTAAGGGAAGCTGCTGACCCCGGACCCGTAGCTGCAAGCCAGCATCGCAAAAGGGCTCGTCAGTATACCCCTGGGATGCGAGGCAACAATGGGAAAGCAAAAATGTACTGTTGTATTTCACTTACATGTAGAACAAGGAGGAACATCGAGCCAGGCATTTGAATTCTTTTCTGCATACAGCCGCAAAAACTGCGGAAGAGAGCGGTTGGTAATCTCTGTTTGCTCATCTTCTTCAGGATAGTCTGCAGCGCACACATCATTATCAGTGGTTAGGCGGGGAAAAGAGCACTCCGAAACTCACCAGCGAACTTTGAAGGTCTCTCTCCGTGCCGCTAGTGCTGAGGAATATTAGCTTTAACACAGGACTTACGAATTCCTGTTCAGTTTTCTCAGCCATGATAGAGCTACAGCCAACGATGAAACAGCAAATTTATTGAGCGAATCGGCATATACGCTATCCTGACCCTTATCCTCGACACTTGAGTAGAACCCTTCATGATCAGTTCAGTCCAGATACTTTAGAAAGCACGAAAGTCTTTGGTAAAAATCGGATTTGCTAGGATTTGGCAGTTTTTGTTGCTGACACTGTGCATTACAGCGCGGGTTTCTCTGCTGCGGGTTGCATGTTACGACACCACAAGGATTCCCAGAGCTCTTCCACTGTGGTATGTATCCCACCTTGGGCCGAAAAAACAAGATTATGTACATGGTGCAAGACAGTGGTGCTGAACGTGATTAGAATCCACAAGTAACAGGATAAAGCTTTGAGCTGAGTTACAATAAGCCATTTTCAACTTGGTACTGCTTCATCCCTTTGGCGATCTGGCTTTTGGCAATGACAGCGGTTGAATGAGTGTCAACAGCATACTGCTTACGAAATGCAGTTTCGATGGCTACCATAAATATTATCAAGCGAGAGAGATTGCGCGGGACAAACGTGTAAGGGTGTGGCGGCCCGAATGGCGCGCCGACGACTAGCATGATGATGCCTTTGGTATACTTTGCTGTATATTCAATTTTCAGCAGGCGCTAAAGCCAGCGAACAACTCTAGGATTGTTAAAGTCCTGTTACATTATTATAAATTACGTCAAAGGGCGAAGGTCAAACTAGACACTAAGTTGATGCCCACGTACGCAGTGAAACCATTTCTGCACACCCTACGACGTGGCAGAATTCATGTCCCTTCCTGGACGCCGCTAATCTGTGTCTCGGAAGCGATGACATTAATAGCCAATAATTTGGTGTTCTCGAAACTCCGTGGACTGTCAGGAGAGGAGCACGCCCACCGCAACGTTACTAGCATTGCTTCTCAGGAGGCGATGGCGCTCCTACGTGGGTAGCGTCAGTCCTAGCGAGTTCGTAAGGCGACACCTGTACACCCTCGATGCGGCATCGGCCCCCTGTGTTCTGGTCATGGAGACCATTTTCTTTAGAAAAGCAGTCAAAGGAGGGGCTGGCTAAAAAATGGACGAATTGAATTCCAGTGATAAGGTGCAAGCTTATGGAACGTTATTCACGAAGAAGTTGTCTGTTAGGAGGGAGTTCCAGTGTTGAAGACGTTATAAAGGTCCTTACTTATTGATTAGTGAAATAAACTAGCTCTGTCAAAAATACGAGAAGGCCAAAGCAGGCCACTACAGTTATGCAGCGACGAGGACCTCGCGAAGCAGTCATTAAAGTGGCTGTCCAATAAGCATGGTCCCAGTCGGGGGTGCGGCTTGCCTTAGTGAAAAATTTAAGTACTTGCCAAACCTTGGCGTCCCCATATCGTTCTGATCAGTGTGGCGACATCAAAACATCCAACAACTGTTGCCAACTGGCAAGCCATGCCTCCAGCAGTCGAGGTACTGCGTTCACTTTAGCCTGGATGCCCGCTCTGCCACATTCACGGATGTTGTACCACCGCCAATGTCCTAAGTTTGCGGGGTTCTTTTCCAGACCGTTGCTGAAGGGAGAAAAGTTTTTTTATCCGAACAATTTAGAAGACCCAGGGGGACGTCTCCAAGAAAGCGTAGTAGCTCACTGCACACGGCCGGTAGATGAGCATGGAAGAGCTGCATTGAACCATACGGTGTAAGCACAAGCAAAGCTCAGCTTAAGGCCTCATTAAGCGAAGTAAGGCCACTGGCTTTCTTTTGATTCTGAGCTTTTAGGTGAATCCTGTTTAGAAACTGCCACCTTCCTTGCCTGTGCCCTTCAAGGTTCCAACACAAAAAGGACGGATGCCTGTGAGACGCAAGCTGCGGCCTCTAAGCACTCCAATGCATCTTAGATCTAGCTGTACATCCCATATAGCGCACGCTCACCGAAAGTTTTGTCTTTTATACTTCGCAGAGTACTGCTAGCCCATTAGGAAAAGGTATTCAGGTCAACAAGCCAATTACTCAATTCCTTGCGAAGTTATAGTTAGATGCAAGTAGGGTAGTTGAGTGTGCTCAACCTCTTGCAAAACTGTCTAAAGGTGTACTTCCACTGCAATAAATGTACAGTGGTTGGCAGACAAGCCGTATTTTACGGCAAATGCACGTTTCCTAAATAGTCAGGGCGTGCCCATCCGGTCACACAAAATCCAGGCAAGCCACACCAACCCCGTGAAACCCTTCAAAGTCAGGCACATGGTCCATGCACAGCAGAGTTACAAAGAGCCCATTCATCATAATAGTCGGAAAAGCACTTTGCTGCGATAACGATTCTACAGATACGCCTCGCAAAGTTTTGATCTAGCGTTGAAGCGAGCAAACAGTTAGTCTTCAACACAATATTGCGGGAAGTCACTGAATGCCGCCTGTAGAAGTACTCGCTATCCGCTCAGTTCAGAATTTGATATCCCTACGTATGCGTGGTAAAGTTGGTGTCTGCACTCGATGGCTTTGCTGGCGAACAACTCAGCAAGCAAATCCACAATAAAAGCTGAGTAGGTAATATTTGGCTTTGATGAACGTTATTGTTTATATAAATGTGTTGAGTGGAGACCAAAAAGCCAATTTGTGTTGGGGCGTTACAGGAATGCTCAGGTTTTCCAATCAACAAGTCAACAGCTTTACAGCCGTCTATTTCTTTTAAACACGCACGCCCCAGAGCCTACCCCACGGCAACAGTAAATTGGAGATAGTCAAGTTTTCAAGGCCTAGTTGTATTGATTGTTGTCCTACAGATGCATTTTATCAGGATTAAATAGGTGAACTGCCTCTAGGCTTGTGGCCTTCCACTTGTGCATGTGGACATGGGCATCAGTATTGAAACTGCAAAGTCAAACTCAGTAAGGATTAGACGCTCACGCTTTAAACTATATGCTTTTTTGATGCCATTGCTCCACTTGCTTCTCAAGTTACATTAAGTGTTGGAGTTTTTGGCGTTTTAAATACGGGAACTTCAGAGGCAGCCTTGACAAATCTCGAAGTCTCCGTTGCTGCGTTATGGAGCGGCACTCAGGCTGCACGAGTGTAAGCAAATCATACTGATGATTTACCAGTGAGCCAAGCTGGTCTTCTTGGCTTACAGTGGGGGAGCTTTCGGATGTCCCTTCACAAGCAGGCCTCTCTCTTTGAAAATTGTACACATCGATGCACAAGAAAAATGAATGTGCCCAGCAAACCCACTACTTAACAAATCATGCGTCCACGCTCCAGCTCTAAGCCTATTGTGTCCTTCGTTCAGCAGGACTCTTTAGATGTTTTAGTCTTTCATACGCAGGGACTGAGGGGGCCCGTAAGGAACTCCTGGTCGTCCCTTCCTCAATTCGATCAAAAACGCAACAAGTGGGATACGGACACCGTCCATGCGACACGCAGAATTTCAATGGCATTATAAATCCTGACAGCGTTCACTTTATCATGGAATTCTTCCTGTGGTTGGAGGTTCTGAGCCCTTGCCATTGCAGTACCCTGCTACTCTTGATGTGGAGCTTCGAGGCAGGCCACATAAAAATGCTTTTCTCACCACGAGCCAGGTTTGAATAAAGCTGTGGCGAGCAAGCAAGTTAGTGCATGTTTGTCAGCGCACTTGCGACTCTTGTTGAGGCTGATGCAGTAGTCAAACTTTTGTTGCTGGGGGCAAGCTAGCATTCGGATGGCCTAGCTGCTGATACCGAAGCCATTGCGCTAGCAAGAGCAGTAGGCATCCAGAGAGCTAAAGCTGTTGGTTCTTGCACACAATGAGACTTGAAGAACACCCTTTGGACGAAGTTAGCAACTTGACTCATATCTTTTCCCTTGATAACGGGCCCTTATGCTTACACTGCAGTAGCACCCAGCCGACAGGGTGCCCAAGGCGCAACGCTGGATAACAGGGCGATTCTTTCTCTTTACGTAGTGTTGCGTGGAGAACACTGGAGTATTTGTCTTTGCATGGTGGTAGCTGTGCCATAGATCGTTTTGGTGTTCTAGCGGTAATAGCATCGTATGTCTCCAGCTGGCGCAGCGTTTCGTTGAGCTTCGTTCGCTAGGACCTAGGGGAAGATATTTTTTCCCGTGGGGGCTATGTGACCGAAATGTGACCAAGAGAGAGGCTACCAGCAGCGATAATGAGTTGGGCAGCACTGCCCGTCGCTTGAAGTCCTTAATGACGACGTGGAACAGTTCCTAGTTGCCCGGCTTGTGCCCACACCTCAGGTTACAAGCTGGACCTCTTCTGGTCGGACTTCTTTATGCTCTGCAAAGCAACACTATGCTCATCTAAAGGTTCGGAGTATTATGGCATTAAACCTGCTTCATGAAGTTGGCTTTCCTTGTATGTACAATAAGTGGATCGGCTGTCCAGTATTAGCATATTGCTTAGACTCTACAGTTCATTTTCAATAGCTTGTCTTCGGTCACCTTTCCATGTCATTGCTTCTGGTGTTTATGGGGTCCACAGAAATATGCATGTTTCAAAGTTGTATGTCTGTAAAGGCCTACCCCGTGCTGGGTGACTGAGGGCCGAGCAGGTACAGAAGAGGCGTATTCTTTGCGCATATTTACACTGGCCGCATATATCCCTTTGCGCGTATATTACCTTGTAGTTTTTTTTATGCATATCCACGCTTGCCGTGTTGCCCGTGTTGCTAGGATGAAGAACGCCTGACTATCGCAGATGAGTTTGCATTAGTACCATGCTCAGAAAAGCGAATAGGGCCCTTGCTCGTATCCCGCGAAAATAGACAGTGAAGATATAAACTATCTACTATGATACTCTAAAGAATCGAGGTAAATTCTGAGACTTTTGTGATCAATGAAATGCAGTTAGGAATGCACTCATTGCTACAGGTTAGATTCTTGGATTGAAGAGGATCGTCCGTCCGCTCCTCTTGCTTTAGTGAAGCAACGTGTCCATACTGAGCAAAGGATTATCGTGCAGCAGATCATAGTGGCAAGAAAGAGCCGTTTGAGGAAAACTGCCGGTATGTAGAATTGCTTATCAAATTAGTTGTACTGCGTAGTGTTAGGGGCCTCGATTCTTAGATCCGCGTGAACACTGGAAAAGCGTATTATCGGGAATCTCAAATGGCTGCGTCCAGCGTTCTGGTATTTCTAATGAATAGACCGACATATTTTACTGTTCCCCGGCGCGTTACTTGTATTTGAAGATGGCGCGAGCGATGCATAGGACTGAACTAGATTTTACTGCCGTTAGCACATCGTATGAGTATGGTGACAATCCGATGCTTCGAAGCCTCTTCTATGAGCGTCTCGCCGCCACCTTCGGCTGAAACTTGAACTCATGGCATTTAAGGCGAAGCAGCCTCCGCACTGCAGCCTGAGCAGCAATGCTCGCATTTTGCGAATTGCTGACATTGCAGCCCATTATAGCAACATCAGCGACAGCAGCTTAAGCGATGTAAAGTGCTCAGCGGGCCGATAAGAGCAAGTGCGCCCAAGGACAGAGCAGCTGGGCGGGTGTCGAAGAGTAACAAGGGACCTTTACGCGGGAAAAACAAGCTTCTTGGAGACCTAGAAATAGGCCCATGGTTTACGATGGCCCAGCAGGCAATGCAATGCCAAAGCAGGTGTTGGGCCCACGAGCATGTGGTCAAATGATTGCAGCAACCCTTTGCAGTATCACGTACAGGCGAAATTTTTCAATTCTCCGGCCTAGGTACAATTACGTGCACTAGTCGGCCAACCGTAGTGGATCTGGCTCAGCATGACCTCCCATCACTGCTTACCCGGCCAAGCCTGCAGGGACCGGCGGACCAAGCCAGGAACCCGTTGGCTCCCCCAGTAAGCAAAGACAGCAGCGGGGAGGGAGACATCGTACAACCCTGGCCGAATCTTAGTGGACGCAGAAAAGGGCAAGCACCAGCCTTTCCGTAAGAACTCCGGCTAGTGTCCAAAGGGAGCGTGTACATACACGTGCATCGAATTGCTGTGGGAAGGCGAGACGCGCAATGGGGCCTGCTGCAAGAGTAATCCTACCTGTTTAGTTATAAGGTCTTACGTCAGAAGGGCTTGGGTACCTGACTTTGCATTAAACAAAGAGTCCCAGCCATCAGGACGCCTTCTGCTGTAGCTAATGCAGCATCCTCCGATTAAGCAACAAAGCCATCCGAATATTCACCTGCATCCAGGACAAATACCTACGGCACCAGCCGCAACAAGAGTAGCAACTGTGCTGACGGCAAGGCAGTTTATCACTTGCTCGCCTAGAGGGTGTATCTAAGCTAGTCCATAGCAACAGCACCAGCATCCCTGGCTAGTGACATCCAGTTGCAGAATGCTGCTAGATGTGCCGTGCCCCGAAGCCCCGCGTGGAGAATTTTCGCGTACTGTAGCGGTAAGAACCTGTAGTAATCACACACAATAGCAAAGGCTGTGTAATGATGCCAAACGAAATACTGCTTTACGAAGCACGAACATGCACCCTAGCTGTCAGCTCAACTTGCCTTCCGTTAAGCGTCCCTCTGAATTCGTTTCTGCTGATGCGGCAGCAGCATGGGGGCCCGCCAGAGATACCTACGACACCTGAGACCCCAAGCTCATTGCCAGCGCCTACTGCGGACACAACCCTCACTGAATCATTAAGCCTTTATGTACAAGTACTGTGTGGCGACCGATTACTCATTATGTGTCAGGAATAGAGAGAGATGCAGCTGTCCTTAACTGAATGAGCCAGCTCGAAGTCGGGAACTATGGGTCTCTTGAGTACTATTGGCAGGCTGCTACTGCAGGAGCCTTTCGTTTGCGTGGCGAATTCCAAAGTCTCTTGAATCGGTGGCTTGGCTGTGTACTTCCCATCGAGTTACTTAGTGCGTAAAATTACTGGAGGCAGCGGCTGGACTACAAGTGAGTCCGTAATGTGTTAAGCCTCTCTCTATTCGTATTTTAGTGACGGTCTGCAGATCGCGTGGCTGTGGGATGACCAAAGCAGAACTGCTGTTTCAGGCCGGTATGGTGCAAGGATTTCATAAAGTGTGTAGAAAGGGTGGACCCGCACGGGCGCTCTTGAGCACGGTCGCAGCGCACGGACTACACTGGAACGCCACTGGGGTTAGTTAAGTAGCATCATGCATTTTGAACCCCATAGAGCAGTCTTTCGAGTCTGCGTTTGACCACAGGAGTTTTCACGGTCCCTTCTCATTTGCACACAAGTTGATTAGCTCTAGAGGTAACAATGAAACATGTCTCGTCATCTGAAGAGTATTCAGCAGCAGACTGCGAGGTCCTTTGAGACCAGTTATCCGATGTGTTATGTGAATTGGCGGTGTGACGCAATAGGATCAGTGGTTATGAGGGCAGATTGTGTGTTGCCGTCGTTCATACTGCGTCGAATGCACCGGATCCCATCAGAACTCCGAAGTTAAGCGGCGCAAGGCCCGGTTAGTACTGCGGTGGGGGACTCCGCGGGAATCCCTTTGGGTGATGACGGCCTTT
>NW_020312266.1:0-23627 GCF_002999335.1 Cyclospora cayetanensis | reverse complement strand
TTTTCAACTAAATATTCTATTTTAAATAAAAATTTTATAAAAAATAATAAAGCAATTATATCTTTTTATTTATTAGAATTACTTGAAAAGCAAAAATTAAAATTTACTTTCTCATTAACTGAAAAATTAATTAAAAAATATATCTTATTTATACATAAATATAATTATAAAAAATTTAATATATCTACTATTATTGAGGCACGTTTAGATAAAATACTTTTTAATATAGGATATTCTATTACTATAGCACAGGCAAGACAATTAATAGTACATGGATATTTTTTTGTTAATTTTAAATTAATTACAAATCCTAGCTTTTTAATTAAAATTGGTGATATAATTAGTTTATCTTCTAAATCTAGTTTTATATTTAAATTATGTAAAAAAAATTTATATATAAAATATATTAAAACTATTAAATGTAATTTAAATGTATATATATGTAAAAAAACATGTTTAAGTATTTTTTATTCACAAATAAATAATTATACTTTTAATAGTTATAATAATTTATTAATAATACAATATTATTTACATTAAAATTATATATATATAATTTTTAATTAATAAAAAAGGTAAATGAAGTCAAATGGTAAAGACAATAAATTGTGAATTTATTTAAAGCGGGTTCAATTCCCGTCATTTACCCCATTGATAGTATAGCTTAAAGGTATAGCAAAAGATTGCAAATCTTTTTATCTCAGTTCAACTCTGAGTACTATCTACTACTAATTATTGAGGATGTGGTGAAATTTGGTAAACACAACGGACTTAAAATCCGTAAGTTTTAAAAAACTTTAAGGGTTCAAGTCCCTTCATCCTTACCTTAATTTTTTTATATAAAATAAGTACCTGTGGCTGAGTGGTAAAAGCGGTGGGCTCATAATCCATTTTTCAAAAGTTCAATTCTTTTCAGGTATATTATAAAAAGAATTGATGCCTGAGCGGTCTATAGGAGCGGACTGTAACTCCGTCGATAATTTTATCTCCATCAGTTCAAATCTGATTCAATTCATTTTTTTTTAAATAAAAAAAGGAGAGGTGACTGAGTGGTTTAAAGTATCAAATTGCTAATTTGACATATATATTATATACAAGGGTTCAAATCCCTTTCTCTCCTAGATATAGGAAATATAGTTTTAATTAGGATAAAATAACACCCTGTCGCGGTGATGATGCGAGTTCAAGTCTCGTTATTTCCGTAATTATATATATGGGTTGTCTGGGAATTGAACCCAGAACCTTTCGGTTAAAAGCCGAGTACTCTACCATTAAGCTAACAACCCTATTCTATTTATATAGAGAATATTTTAAAAGCCCTTATCGTCTAGTGGTCTAGGACATCTTTTTTTCAGGAAGAAAACGAGGATTCAAATTCCTTTGAGGGTACTATTATATAGTTATATACGGAATATAGCGTAGTCAGGTAGCGCCTCTATTTTGGGAATAGAAAGTCATAGGTTCAAATCCTATTATTCCGAAAATTTAATATAGTATTATTATACATTAATATATATATTATGAATAATTTTTTTATATCACATAAATTAAATTTTATATATCCTTTAAATTTATTTAATCTTGAATATTTATTTTATAAAAATAAATATTTTAATATAAAATATATTTATTTTAATAAGTATAATATTTCTTTTTTTAATTTTATTAAATATTTAAATAATACTTATTATATTTTAATAAACATAATACATCGTATTAAAAAAAATAATATTATAACTAGAAATAAATTATCTAAATCTACTAAAAAACCTTGGCAACAAAAAGGATTAGGAAGAGCACGTGCAGGTTCATTTAAATCTCCTTTATGGAGAGGAGGTAGTAAATTATTTGGACCAATAAATAAAATAATAGATATTAAGTTACAAACTAAAAAAAAAAAAATAACTTTTTTTTATCTACTTTTAAATAAACGAACTTATATTTCTTTTATATTTATTTCACCTATATTATATACTTTTGAAAATATTAATGAATATTTAAATAAACAAAAAAGAATAAAAGGATTATTTTATAATAAATTAATATATATTTTATGTAATAATATAACATATATAAAAAAAAATTATAATTTAATAGATATTAAATTATTAAATTTTTTTACTTTTATTAATTTTAATTATATAATATTTTTAATTTAATAAAAATTATTTATAAAATGTATATATATTGTAAACGAAATAAATATATTTTAACTAGAGTTTACGGAAGAAATAATAAAGGACATATTACTATAAGAAATAAACAAGGATTATTTATTAAAAATATTCAATTAAAAAATATAAATTATAATTATATTTTTAAAAAAAATATATTAAATTTTAATAATAAAATACTTAAAGTACAAATTATTAAAAAAGTAATAGATATTAAATTACAAAGATATATTTATAAAGTAATATGTTTAAATAGTATTTTACAAACTCAATATAAATATTTTCCAATTACAAAAAATACAAAAGAAGGAGATATTATATATATAGGATATACAATTCCTTTAAAATTTGGTAATATTATGCCTATAAAAAATATACTTTGCGGCAGTTGAATTCATAATATTGAGCATTTACCTACTAAAGGAGCAATTTTTGTTAAAAATTCTAAAATTAGTGCCTTTTTAATTTATATAGGAAAAAAGTATGCTACAATTAAATTACCTTCAGGTGAAATTAGATTATTAGATAAAAATGTTTTTTGTATTTTAGGGGAACTTAATTTAATATTACTTAATTTAAAAAAAATTAAGGCTGGAGATTCTAGAAATTTAGGAAAACGTCCTAAAGTTCGTGGAGTTGCTATGAATGCATGCGATCATCCTCATGGAGGAGGAGAAGGAAAAAATTCTATAGGTCGTTGTTCTGCATATTCACCTTGGGGAGTTATTTCACGAGGTGTTAAAACTAGAAAAAATAATAAATATAGTATGAAATTAATTTTAAAAAAATAGAAATATGATAAAAATATATTATAAACGAATATATATTTCAAAAGATGTATTACGTATATCTAAATTAAATAGTAAACATTTTAAAACTAATTATAATTTAACTATAATAATACCTTTATTTCTATGGAAAATAATAGAAGTATATAATGGAAAAAAGTATATACCTATTAATATTAATAAAAAAAAAATAGGATTTAGATTAAAAAAATTTATTTTTAAAAAGAAAAATAAATTTTCTTATTCAGAATTTAATATTAAATTAAATACTTTAATAAAAAATTAAATAATATTATGGGACAAATAGTAAATGCTTTAATTTTTCGTTCAAAAAATTTTCCATATTATAATAATATATGAAATAATTATAGATACATTTATAAAAATATAAATTATTTTTTAAATTTAAAAAGATTTATTAAATTTAAAAAGCAATTAAATATTTTATATATAAATAATAATTATTCTTATACTAATTATTGCATATATAATATAATATTATTTTCTAAATTAAATTATATAAATAATAAATATTATATTCAATTATATTTTTTAAATTTTTTAAAAAAGAATTATACTAAACATATTAAAATTGGATTTAATTTTGTATGTTTAAAATATCCATTATTATCTACTAATTTTATTTTAAAATATTTAACTAATAAAATTCTATTTACTAAAATTTCTTTACGAAAAATTATTCCACAACTTATATTATTAATAAATAATATACATAAAATAAAAGGGTTTAAATGTATAATTTCAGGTAGAATAAATGGAGCTCAAATGGCAAAATTAGAAACATTTAAATTTAATGAAAGTTCTTTACAAAATAAAAATTTATATATAAAATATAATTGTATTAGTATTCCTACTAAATACGGATTATTAGGTGTTAAAATATGATTATTTTTAAATTAAATTAAATGAAAAAATTTATATTTACTAAAAATATAAAATATAAAGGAATAAATTTTCATAAATGTATATATGGAATTTGAGCAATTCAAAATATTAAATATGGAACTTTATCTAATAAACATATTAATTTTATAAAACAATATTTACAAAAAAATATTAAAAAAATTAAATGCTATAAATTAAATATTACTATTAATAGAATACAAACTAAAAAACCTTTAGATACTAGAATGGGCGGAGGAAAAGGTTCTATATACGATACACAATATTTTTTAAAACCAGGTTTTATTTTTTTAGAGTTTTATAATATTCCAGTAAATATAATATTTTCTATTTTTAAAATATTTAATACTAAATTACCTATAAAAATAAGATTAATTAATATTAATTAAAAAATGAATAAATTAGGGTTTATTTTAAAATCTAATACTTATTATGCTATTTTAATAATACCATATCATATTACTCATATTAAATATAAAAAAATACAAATAAAATTAAAAAAATATTATATATTAAATTATAGACAAGAATATAATAAAGGAGATATTATTTTTTTTAATTTAAAGAAAAATAAAATATATATTATAAATAAAATTTAAATATATGACTAAAATAAATACTTATTTTAATATTACAGATAATAGTGGAGTAAAAAAAATATTATGTATACAAAATTTAACTAAAAAAACTAAATTAATAAACGTAGGAGATTTAATTGTAGGAGTTATTAAAAAAATTAATACAACAAGTAAATTAATACATTCTACTATAGTATATGGTATTGTTATTAGGTTAAAAAAAAATATATCTATTAATAAAAAATATAATATATCTTTTAATGATAATGCTGTAGTTTTAGTAGATAAAAATTTAAATCCTATTGGATCTCGTATATTTGGATCTGTACCTAAATATTTAAAACAAAAAAATTGTTTAAAATTACATTCATTAACAATAGATTTAATTTAATAGTATGAATATTATACAAAATATAAATAGCTTAATTAATAATATAAAAATATATAAAACATATTTTATTATACCTTATACAAAAATAACATATTTAATTCTTTTATTATTAAAAAATTATTGTATTAAATCTATATATATACTTAATAATTGAATTTTAATATATATATATTATAAAAAAAAAAATTTAAAATTTAAATTTTTTAATTTAAAAAATAAAAAAAATAATATTACATACATGCAATTACAAAAATTAAAAATAAAAGATGCAATTATTTTCACATCTAAAGGTATCTTTTCTAGATACCAAGCACTTAAATTAAAACAAGGAGGTATTTTATTTTGTTTAATCTATTATTCTAATTAAAAAAATGACAATTTATAAACGATTAATTATATTTAATAAATTAATTAAATTTTTTTCAATATTTGATAAAAAAACACAATTAATATATATAAATATATTATATAATACAAAATATAAAGTATTATTTTTATCAAAAAAAATAATAAATTTTCCTTTATTTTTTTCTTTATATTTATTTTCTAAAGAAAAAAACATTTTAAATACTTTATATAAAATATTAAATTATAAATTATATTTATTTTATACTACATATAAATTATCTATCGAATTTAGAGGAATAGGATATAAATTTTTATTTATAAATAAAAATTTATATTTTATTTTAGGTTATAGTCATTTAATTAAACTTAAACTTCCTAAGACATGTAGTATATATATTGATGAAAAAAATAAATTATTAATTTTAATATATTCAAATAAATATATGTTAGGTAATATATTTTATATTATTAAATCTTGTAAAAAATTAAATGTATATAAAGGAAAAGGAATAAAAAATATTTTTGATCAAATAAAATTAAAATTAAGTAAAACAAAAAATATTAAAAAATAATAAATGATTTTTTTGAATAAAAAATTTAAAATTAAATTATTTAAGCAACCAAATTTATTATATTCTATAAAATTATATAATGATTTTATTTTTTTTTCTTATTTAATTAAAGAATATATAAAAATTTACACTAATTTTTCAATATATATAATTAAAAATTTTATTTATTTATTAAATATACTTGCAGTTAAATATATAATATATTATAGTAATAATAAATATATATTTAATAATATATATCATACTATATATATATTAGAATTAATATCATGAAAAAAAGAATTGATTTTTAAATTTAATAAAAAATATAATTATAGTATAGAACAAAAAATATTATTAATTAAAAAAATATCTAAAACTAGAGCAAAAGGAAGAATAAATAAATATAAAGTAATATTAATATTAGGAAATAAAACAGGATGATTTGGTATAGGATATAGTAAACATTTTTATTTACAAGAAGCTATTTCAAATGCTCGTTTACATGCATTTAAAAATATTTATCATTTTCCATTATTTTATTCAAATAAAATTACAAATAATATATATATAGAAAAAAAAATTAAAAAATTATATTTATTTTCTTCTATTCGTAAAATACATATGTCTAGACATTATGTAATTAGAGTATTATTTAATTTTATTGGATATGATATTATTTATTCTAAACTTATTAAATTAAATAATATATATAATATATTATCTTTAATTTTAAATTTATAATATGAAAATAAAAAGTGCTCCAAAACATTTATGTACATATTGTATATCTATTAAAAGACATAAAAAAATATATATTTATTGTTCTAAAAATTTTAAACATAAACAAAGACAAAAATAACACAATTAATATTTTTTAAATTAAAATGAATGTAAAAAAACAAACTTCAAATATACTTACTTTTTATATAAAAAATACAATGCATAATACATTTATTTCGATATGTAAAGAGACAATTTTAAATAAAAATAATAAAATTATACCTACCCAACAAGTATTAAAAATATTTTCTTGCGGTCTTTTTGGGTTTAAAAATAGAAAAAAAGAAACTCCATTTGCTTCTAGTATTTTAGCAAATAAAAGTGCATTATATGCATTACAAAATGATATAAAATATATACATATAATTTTTAAAGGAATGAATTTTTTTAAAAAACTTATATTAAATACTATTATGAAGACAAAATATAATAATAGACAATTACATATATTATCAATTACAGATATAACACAATATCCTCATAATGGATGTAGACAAAAAAAAATAAAAAAACGTTAAAATTATATAATTTAATTATTTTAATATAAATTTATTTATGTTAACTTTAAATCAATTAATAAAAAATTCAAGAAAAAAAAAAAATAGAATTAAAAAATCAATTTTAAAAAATTATCCACAGAGAAAAGGAATTTGTTTAAAAGTATTTACTAGATCACCTAAAAAACCTAATTCTGCACTACGAAAAGTAGTAAAAATTAGATTATCTAATAATAAAGAAATTATAGCATATATACCGGGAGAAGGATATGCTGTACAAGAACATAATTATGTTCTTATTAGAGGAGGAAAAGTACAAGATTTACCTGGAGTTAGATATAAAATTATTAGAGGTGCTTTAGATGTTTGTGGTGTTAAAAATAGAAAAAATAGTAGATCGAAATATGGTACTAAATCTAATTAAAATATATTAATTTTAATATATATATACTAAATGTATTCTTTAAATTCTTTAATTTATTTTTTATTAATAAAAAAACTTATAAAATCAGGGATACAACAAAAATCTATTATGATAAAGAAACAATTATTATTATTAACAAAAAATAATAATATATTATTATATGCTATTTTAAAATTAATTATACCTATTACTTTTAAAATAAAAAAAATAGGTAATATTATATATCAAATTCCTGTTATAGCTCATTATTATAAGTCAATTAATTTAGCAATAATATGACTTATAAAAGCTGCTAAATTAAAGAGTTTTAATAAAATGTCTTTTATAAAAGCATTATATCTAGAATGTTATGATGTATTAAAAAAACAAGGAGTAGCATATAATTATAAACAACAATATATTAAAAAAGCATTAACTAATAGAATTTTTATATATTTAATTTCTTTAAAAAAATAAAATATTTTAATAATTAAATAAAGAAAATAAATTATGGCAAAAAAAATTTTTAAAAAAACTAAAACACATTTAAATATAGGAACTATCGGACATGTAGATCATGGAAAAACTACATTAACTGCAGCAATTACATCTTATTTATCTAAAATAAATAATACAAAAGCAAAAAGTTATTCAGAAATTGACTCTGCTCCTGAAGAAAAAGCTAGGGGAATTACAATTAATACTTCTCATGTAGAATATGAAACTTCTTTACGTCATTTTGCTCATATTGATTGTCCAGGTCATGCAGATTATATTAAAAATATGATTACAGGTGCCGCACAAATGGACGGTGCTATTTTAGTTGTATCTGCTACAGACGGACCTATGCCTCAAACTCGTGAACATTTATTATTAGCTAAACAAGTAGGAGTGCCTAGTATAATTGTATTTTTAAATAAAGTAGATATGGTAGAAGATAATGAATTATTAGAATTAGTTGAATTAGAAATAAGAGAATTATTAGATACTTATGAATTTAATGGAAATTCTGTTAAAATTATACAAGGATCTGCTTTAAAAGCTTTAGAAGCTATAAATAAAAATAATTTAAATGATAAATGGGTAAATAATTTAAAAGAATTAATAGATGCTTTAGATATATCAATTATAGAGCCTACACGAGACCTAAATAAACCATTTTTATTACCTATAGAAGATATTTTTTCAATTACAGGACGAGGTACTGTAGTTACAGGTAAAATAGAACGAGGAAGTATAAAAATTAATGATACTGTAAATATATTAGGATTTAATGTATCAAAGATAGCTACTGTAATTGGAATAGAAATGTTTCAAAAAACATTAACTATAGCAGAGGCAGGAGATAATGTAGGTATTTTATTAAGAGGTATTCAAAAAGAAGAAGTAAGACGTGGGATGGTATTAGCTCTCCCCTCAAGTATTTTAACTTATTGTAACTTTGAAGCAGATATATATATACTTTCTGCGTCAGAAGGAGGTAGAAAAACACCATTTTTTGAAGGATATAAACCACAATTTTATTTTTATACAACAGATGTTACTGGAACAATTAAATTTATAGAAAGTCCTAATAAAGAAAAACCAGCTATGATTTTACCGGGAGATAAAATTAAATTAAAAGTAACTTTAATGTATTCAATTGCATTAGAAAAAGGAATGAGATTTGCTATAAGAGAAGGTGGGAAAACTATAGGAGCAGGTATTATTACTAATTTAATAAATTAATTATAATAATATAATGAAAAAAAATTTAAAATTTAAAAAAAATAAACGTCTATATAGAATATATAATTATTTTAAATATAATATAATATTATTAGATACTATAAAAATATATTTATATATACTTTATTATATATTACTTTCTTCTAACTAAATTTATTATTTATGTTGAGAACCAGAATTGAACTGGTGACACAAGGATCTTCAGTCCTTTGCTCTACCTACTGAGCTATCTCAACTTATTATAATATTATAAAGAGTAGCCAAGTGGTACGGCAACGGATTTTGATTTCGTTATACATAGGTTCGATTCCTATCTCTTTAAAATAATAAATACGTTTTTAGTTTAAGGGTAAAATAAAGGTCTCCAAAACCTAAGATGAAAGTTCAATTCTTTCAAAACGTGAGTATTTTATTTTAATTTTATTATTTAATATATTATATATGAAGAAATTAATTAAACTTAAATTAAATTTAATTGCTGGAAAAGCTACTCCTAATCCTCCTATAGGGCCTATTTTAGGACAATATGGTATAAATATTAATGCTTTTTGTAAAGAATATAATAATAGAACACAAAAATATCTAGGATTAAAAATACCAGTATCAATTATATTTTCTGATCCTAAAAAATTAACTATAAATTTACATATACCTTCTTTATCTTTTTTAATTTTATTTTTTTCTAATAAAAATTTTATTACTATTAATAATTTAAAAAAAATTTTATATTTAAAAAAAAAAGAATTTTATCCAATTTCAACTAAAAAATGTATTTATATGATAAAAGGAACTTTAAAATCTATGAATATTAATATAAAATAAAATATGAGTAAACAAAATTATTTTAATTTTTTATCAAATTTAAATAAATTAAAATTAATTAATAAATTTTCTAATTTTATTATACATAAAAATAATAAAAAATATAAAAAAAAATATAAATATTATATTAAGTTAATAAAACAATATCGTTATTTAAATATATTTTCTTTTAAAACTATTAAATTTATTACAATTAAATAAATTTTATATAAAAAATAATGTTAATTTTAAAAAAAAAATTATATAATAATCTTTTTTATCGATCAAAATATAATTATAGTTTATATACATATAATAGAAATATATCTTTTAATAAGTCATATTATAATTTAAAAAAACAAACATTATGTACAATATATATAATATCACAAGATAAAAATAAATATTTTATTAAAGAATTATCAGGAATTTTGATAAAAAAAAATAAAATGCAAAATCTAACTAGTTTACATTTACTTTGCTTAAAAAGATATAATAATATTTATTTATCTTTTTTTAAAGAACAACCAAATATTTTATTAAAATATAAATTTTAATATATAAATTAAAATTAAATGAATACTTTTATTAATAATTATCAATTTTTAAATTGTACTCAAGAAGTTATTAATTGTTTAAAAGAAGCAAAAAAAATAACTTTATTAACTACTTCTATCACTTCTTCTAATTATACTTTAAGACCTATTCACTTATGTTTAAGTTTAATATTTAATTCTAAATTAATACAAAAAATTTTAAATATAAATCCTAATATATTATTAAATAAAAAAAATATATTAAATGTAATTTATAATTATAAATTATATAATTATAATTTTTCATTAAATAAAAATTTTAAAATAGATACTAATATTTTATATATACTTAATATTTTAAATACATTACCTTATCCTTTCAATACATTACTTTTATTTTATTTTTTATGAAAACAAAATAAAACTATATATTCTTTTATTTTTTATATATTAAATATACAAAATTATAATTTAAATATAATAAAAAATTATACTAAATATTTTTTTCCTAAAATAATTATACCTACTAATTTAAAAGATATTTTAAATATACTTGACTTAAATATTAATTTAATAGGAAGAGAAAAAGAATTAAAAAACATAAATGAAATTTTAATACGAGATTTAAATAGAAATATTATATTATTAGGAGAAACTGGAATTGGAAAATCTATAATAATTAAAAAAATAGCATCTTTAATTCCTACTAAAATTTTTTTAGAATTAAATATTCCAAATTTAATTACATACTCTACTGATATAGAATTAATAAAAACTTTTTTTAAATTTTTAAATAAATATAATAATATAATTTTATATTGTAAAGATTTTCATTTATTAATTGATAATTCTACTGTAGATATAACTTATTTAAAAAATACAATATATAAAATGTTATATTTAAATAAACTTCAAATTATAGGAACTAGCGTAGATAATATATATAATAAAATATTATATACTGAGAATAATTTAAAATTTTTATTTTCAAAAATAAATATTAAAGAACCAACAAAATATATAACTTTATTAATAATGAAACAATATCTTAAAACTAATAATATTTATTGGATAAATGATACTATTTTAGAAAATATTATTGATTTAAGTAAAAAATTTATTAATTCTTATGTTTCCCCAAAAAAAGAATTATTAATTTTAGATGCTATTATACATAAATATAAAAATAATAAATATGTTTCTAAAAAAGAAATTTTAACAATTATTTCACAATATAGTGAATTACCTACTTCATTAATTTTAAAAGAAACTAATATATTTAATATTAGTAATATAGAATTAAATTTAAAAAAATATGTTTTTGGTCAAGATATTGCAGTTACTAAAATTGCTACTTCTTTAAAGCGTACTTATACAGGATTAAAAGATAAAAATAAACCTATAGGAAGTTGATTATTATGTGGGCCTAGTGGTACAGGTAAAACTGAATTAGTAAAATCATTAGCTTATTTATTATTTGGATCTGAGAAAGAATTAATTAGATTTGATATGAGTGAATTTATGGAAAAACATTCTATTTCAAAATTAATAGGATCCCCACCTGGATATGTAGGATGTGATGAAGGAGGTTTATTAACTGAGGCAGTAAAAAAAAAACCATATTCAGTTATTTTATTTGATGAAATAGAAAAAGCACATAAAGATATTAATAATATTATGTTACAATTATTAGATGAGGGTAATTTAACAGATTCTAAAGGAATGAAAGTAGATTTTACTAATACATTAATTATATATACTAGTAATTTAGGATGTCCTACATCAGTAGTACAATTTAAATCATTTCAAGATGGACTAGAATTATCCGAAGAAGAATATAAATTTTTATCTAAAAATGTAGATAATGCAGTAAAAAAATTTTTTAGACCTGAATTTTTAAATAGATTAGATTCTGTAGTTGTTTTTAAGCCACTTAGTGTGGTATGTTTAACAAATATTATAGATAAATTTATTAATAATTTATTACAAAAATTAAAAGAAAATAATATTTTATTACAAATAGAAATTACACAAGAAATAAAAATAATTTTAGCTAAATTAGCATATCATCCTTTATATGGAGCTAGACCTTTAAAAAGAATAATTGAACAATTTATAGAAAAACCTATTTCAGAACTTATAATTAATTTTAAATTTAAAACACCACATTTATTTTCAATATTTAAAGATAAACAAAAAGAAACTATTAATTATTTATTAAAAAAAATTTAACTTTTATGTATATAACGCAGACATAGTTTAATGGTAAAACAATAGCCTTCCAAGTTAAAAATACGAGTTCAATTCTCGCTGTCTGCTTTTTTATTTATAATATATATATTAATTAATTTTAGTATGGCAAAATTAAAATTTTTAAAAGTTAAAAAAAAACATAAACAAATATTTTTTTTAAAATTAACAAAAAAAAAAAAAACTACTAAATTTAATAATTCTTTATTTTTAGGTAATTATATTTCAAATATAAATATATATATATTTTTATATTTAAGAATAATTTTTTATTCTAAATTAGGAGTAAATAATTCAAAGCAATTTACATTAATATCTTTATTTTATTTAAAAAACTTTTTAAATAAAAATATTAAAAAATAGGAGAAATGGCAGAGTGGTTTAATGCATCTGACTTGAAATCAGAAAAATTTAAAATTTCGTGGGTTCAAATCCCATTTTCTCCTTTATCTTATATTTTAAATAAAATAATATTAATTTAATGATAAAATATGAATAAATTTTATACAAATAATAAAAAATATAAAAAACAACAAATTTTAAAAGCATTAAAATTATCTTATACTATTAGAAAAAAAAAATTAAATTCTACATTTATTTTTTCTAAATTAAATAATATTATATTATATACTAATATAGGTATAAAATCTAAAATACCTAATATATTTCATAATATTAATTTTAATTGGTTATTAAAAAAATAAGGTATTAATTTATAAGTAAAAAATTAATATAACATACCATGAATTATAGCAGTATTTATTATTGTTATTATAAAAAATATAGTATTAAAATTAATATTAGTATTTAAATTAATTATATTATTAGATATATATTTATTATTTTTAATATTATTAATTAATATTATATTTTTTTTAAATTTTAAAATTTTTTTTAAATAAGTATTATTATATAAAATAATTATTATTAATGTATTAGGAAAAATATTTAAATTTCTTAAACCATGGTATTTTAATTTTAATTTAAGATATAATAAATATAAAATATAATATATAGAAAATATATTTTTATAATTATTTTTAATAGCTAAATTTGTTAAGAAAAAATATTTTAACCATTTATATATAATTAATTTTTTTTTTAAAAAAATTCAATTAGAAAATATTTCAGAATATGTAGTATTGTATATATGATAATTAGAAGATATAGTTGCTATTGATTTTAATAAATACATATATTGATCATAATTAGTTGTAAATAAAATTTTTTGTTTTAAAGAAATATATTTATATAAAAATAAATATACAATACTTAATGAATTTAATAAATTAAGTATTTCAAATATATTTTTATTTAAATTTAAATAAAAATATTTATTATTATAATTTAAATTTATACTATATTTAATAGGTATTATTTGATTTTTTATTAAATGTAATATATTTAAAGTTAACATTTATTTTAATAATATTTATATGATTATATTTTAATAAAATGTCTTTGCCAACCAGATCCTGTTTTAATTATATCTGTTGTAATTATATTAGATTTAAGATCACTAAGCCAATCTGTTGAAACTTCTATACTTAATTTTATTAAATATTTTATTATTTCTTGAAAACTAATAGATAAAAAAAATCCAGAACAAGCTAAAATACTTTTAGTAATTCCTAAAATAATAGGAATATATAAAATTTGTTTATATCCTAATGTAAATAAAGTATAATTAAGAATTTTTAATTTAGTATACTCAAATATATCATTTTCTAATAAAGAACTATCTCCAATATAATTTATTTTTACAAAAGAAGTCATTTTTTTTGCTATTAATTCAAATTGAATGCTTGGTATATTTATTCCATTTTTAAAATATTGTTTTAATAAAGATTCAATTATTAAATTAAATATAAAAATATGTGACATTGTAATAGAATGATCCTGTTTATAAAAATTTAAATTATATGAAAATAATTTTAATAATAAAATATTTATAGAATAATTTCCAGAAGTAATAATATTATTTGGTAATAATATAGCTGTATTATGTTCATATATTTTATTTAAAGATATTGTATTTATTTCTGTAAAAAATAATAAATTTTTATTAGAAAATGTATATAAATTATATTTTCATAAATAATTTAATGTAGTTTCTTCATATGAAATAAATAAATTATTTAATATAGATAATTTAGATGGAATTAAATATATATTAGGAAGTGCTTTTGCTTCAAAAATAATTTCTATAGAAATTAATCCAGATGTAATATCTTTTATAGACTCATTAAAGTTAGAGATATTTTTTTTATATAAATATATTCCTTTTAAAAAGTTAAATATATATTTATAAGAAAATAAATTTTTTCAATAAGTATAATATGTTGTGATATATATATAATTTATATATAAAGAATATATTTTTACAGAATTTTTTATTAAAGATTTATTATTTAATAAAAAAGTAATGTAATTATTTATAAATTGTTTATGAATAAGTTGAGTTATTAAATTTTTAGGAAGTAATATATTTTTTATGAATAAATAATTTAATTTTGAAAAATTATATTTAATACATATAATTTTATAAAATATATTATCTATTAAATATAATTTAGGGAAATAAGTATTAATTAAATTAAATTTTTTATTTTGTTTTATATATATATTATAAGATTCTATATAATTTAAATTATATTGAGATAAAATTGATTTAATTAATTTTATATATTTAAAATAAGTATATATACATATATTATTAGTAATTAATATAGGAAAAATATTATTATTTTTAATAATTTTAATATTTTTTGAAGTAATATAAAAAATTTTTGATATCATATTTAATTTATAATATTTTTTTTATATTTTAGTGAGATTATAGATGTATTAAATATTTTATAGGTATTTATATTTAAAATAATTTTATTAAAGGGTAGTATAGAATATTTATTATATGAAAAAATATTTATTGAAAAAAATAAATTTAATATATATATATTATGTAAATAAGAATATATACTTTTAAGTTTTCTATTTGAATATAAAAAACTTTTATATTTAATTAAAAAATATTTAATAGTTCTTTGATTTATAGATTTAATAAAAATAATTTTTTCTTTAGTTATATTATCTATAGTTAAATAATATTTATTTAATAATAAAGATGTATTTAAATTTAAAATTATTCATTTATAATATTTATTTTTAATAATTAATTGAAGTACATTTTTATATATAAATTCTCCTGTATAATTATGGAAAAAATTTATATTTTTATAATGTTTACGTTGAAAAATATTATTAATAGTTAAATATGTTAAAATTAGTGTGCTTAAATATATATTATTTTTAGAATATAATAATTTATTATTAATAGATATAATTTGATTAAATTTATATTTTTTTAATATATATACTAAATAAAATGAATTTAAACTAAAATAATATTTTTTAAGATAAATAAAAGAAAAAATTGTTTTATTAGTTTTATTAAATAATTTATAATATGTACTGCATAATTTATATTTAATATTTTTAAATAAATATTTACTAATTAGTAAATATTTATTTTTTATATATATATTAGATTTTAAAATAGTAGATGCTCCCCCCGTATGAAAAGTTCTTAATGTTAATTGAGTTCCTGGCTCACCTATAACTTGACTAGATAAAATTCCTATACTTTTACCTAAATTATTTGTATTAAAAGTTGTATGACCAAAACATTTAGAACAAATTGTTCTACCTGAAATACATGTTTTTATAGAAAAAGTATTTATTTTAAGTAAAGAATTAAATTTAATATATAAATTATTTATTAAATTATCTGAGATATAATTATTTTTAAATTCTATAATTTTTTTTGTAGTAGGTTCAATTAAATTTTTTTGTAATACTTTACCAGAAAGTAATAAAAAAAAAGGTAATATTAAAGTACCTTTACTATTTATTTGAAATTCATATTCTAATGAATTTTTAGATCCACAATTATATTCTTTAATATTTAATTCTTGTATAGATTCAACTAATCTACGTGTTAAATATCCTGCATCTGCAGTTTTTAATGCAGTATCTAATACTCCCTTTCGTGCACCGTAACAAGATATAAAATATTCAAAAAAATTTAATCCTTTATTAAAACTATTTAATACTGGTATTTTAAAAAATTCTCCAGTAGCATTTGCTAAATAACCCCTAACTCCAATTAATTGACATATTTGTGCTCAATTTGCTTTAGCCCCTGTATTTGCCATAAGATGTAATGAACTAGAAAATGCATTAATATTATTAAAAGAATTTATTAAATTTAAAAAAGGTATATAAGAATTTATATTTTTTTGTATAGAATAAGATATATTATATTCTTTTATATTATAATTTAATTTTAAAAGTTCATTATATCGTAATAATGGAGATGTAAAAAAAAAACCTTTGGTACTTTCTAAAGTTAAAATTAAAGGAAAATAAAATGAATATTCAAATCCTAAAAACATAAGTTCTTTAATATAATTAGTTATATTAAAATATAATAATTTTTGTACTAAACGTTGTTCAAAATTAAAAAATTTAGGTCCTAAATTAAAACAAGTAATATTTAACATTATTATTTTTTATAATTAATTATATTAATTTTTGTAATAAAAGTCTACCTAAAGAGGTTATAATATATTTTTTATAAATATTTTTATTAAAATAAAAATGAAAATTTATTCTAACTAAAAAAATTGTATTTATTTTTATTAAAGAATGGTTATATGCATTTAATATATCTTCAATATTACTAAAAATTAAATTTTTATAATTATATCCTTTAAAAGATACTAATGTATTAATACCTAAAATAATATTTTGAGAATATTTAAAAATATTTTTTTTAGAAGAAGGTGCGAATAAATTTTTATCAAAAATTATATTTTTTTTTGCTTCTTTTTTTGCTGCATCAGATAAAATTAAAAAAATACCCATTTGATCCCCATCAAAATCCGCATTAAATCCAGAACAAGCAATAGGAAATAACTTTATTATTTCATTTTCTATTAAAAAAGGTTTAAATGTTTGTATATTCATTCTATGTAATGTAGGGGCTCTATTAAACATAATAATTTCTTTTAAAAATATATATTTTAAAAGTCTTTTTAAAATTAAAGGACTATATTCAATATAATAAGATGCACGTAATAAAGTATTAATATATTTATTTTTTTTTAAAATATTTAATAAGATAGGTTTAAAAAGCTCAATACTTAAATTAGTTGAAATTCCTATTTTATTAAAAATTAATGAAGGACCAGAAACTATAACAGACCTTCCAGAAAAATCAATTCTTTTTCCTAATATATATTGTCTAAAATAATTAAATTTCCCTTGTAAATGCGAAGATAATGAATTAATATTTTTTTTTGAATTATTTTTTTCTATTAACATATCTATAGTTTGTTGTAAATTACGTTTTTCTATTATTTCAAAAGAAATAGGAAATTTACGACGTAACATTTGCCATCGTTTAAGTTTATTATTTATAATAATAATAGTCCTATAAATTTCATTTAAAGGAGATGAAACAAAATTAATAGTATTTAAATATATTAAAGGTCGTAATCCTGCGGGTAATACTGGGATTACATCTAACATAATTCATTGTGGATGTATATTATTTAATAAACATAAATTTAATAAATTTATAGTTTTTATAATATATTTTTTTTTTAATAGATTATTAGTATTATATAATAATGATTTTATTTTTAAAAGTTTATTTAAAATATTAAAATGTTGTAATAAATATTGAATATAATTAGATGCAAAAATAAATTGAGTTATTGTTATTTTTTTTAAAAAATTTATTTTTTTATTATGTTCTAAAAAAAAAGTATAATATAATAAATATTCTAACATATTAACTGGTAAATTTAATATATAAGGTAATAATTCATATAAATATCATATATGTACTACAGGAGTATATAAATATATATATCCCATTCTATATCTTCTTACTTGAGAATTTGTATTTTCATACCCACATATAGGACATATATAAGTATATTTTATTGGATCTATATTTTTAAATATTCCACATTTACATTGCCAAGAAATTAAAGGACCAAATATTTTTTCACAAAATAATCCATTTAATTTAGGGGTTCCTGTTTTAAAATCAATAGTATAAGGTTCAGATATTTGACCTAATATTATTATATTATTAATTTTTCTCCAAGATCATTTAATAATATTTAAAGGTGAGGCTATAGAAATTTTAAATCCTATATTAGACTTTAAATTATTTAAAGAATTATAATTATTCATATATTTTATAAATAATAAAATTTTTATTCTAAAAATTTATATTAACAGATAATGTTTGTCCTTCTAATTGATCTATACTAGTAAAAGCTTCAATATTTAAATTCATACTATGAATTTCTCTAATAAGAGTACGAAAAGATTCAGGTATAGTAATATTTTCTAAGTTAGTATTATTAGTTATATTAGATAATAATGAAGATCTAGCACAAATATCATCTGATTTATAATTTAAAATTTCTCTTAAATTATATGAACTGCCATAAGCTTCCATAGCTCATATTTCCATCTCTCCAAATCTTTGTCCTCCTATTTTTTTTCTACCTTTAACAGGTTGTTGCATTAATTCAGTATAAGGACCTACAGTTCTATAATGTATTTTATCTTTTACCATATGTATTAATTTAGAATATTTAGAAACTCCTAAAAAAGACGATTCTAATAATTTATATCCTGTTCTTCCATCTCTTAATAATATTTGTCCTGGAATATATGAATTATATAAAAATAAATTACCAGTTTTTTCTTTTAATTTATTTAAATAATTATACAATAATGTTTTTATATAAAATTTAGGTAAATTAAATGTATTACTAATATACATTCGTGTATTTGTAAAAAAGCATCCTAATCCAAATAAATTTTCAAAAACTTGACCAATATTCATTCTTGAAGGAATTCCTAAAGCATCAGTTATAATATCTGGAATTAATCCAGTAGTATATGGTAAATTATTTGTAGCTGAAATATATGCTACTACTCCTTTATTTCCATGACGACCACATAATTTATCACCTACTGATAATATTCTTTGATTACATATATATATTCTACATTTTAAATAAAATCCTGTATAAGAATTAAAATTAGATGGAGAAGAAAATATTTCAGTTTTAATAACTCTGCCTGAATTTCCAAAAGAAACTATTGTTGATTTATTTTTAATATTTCTTAAATGTTGTCCAAATAAAATAGAAATTAAATTAAATAAAGGTAAATTATATATATTTATATTACGTATAAGTAATTTAGATACTAAAATATCATTATTTAATACTTTTGATCCTTCTTTTATAATTCCAAAAAAATCTAAATTTCTTTTACTAAAAAAACTTTTTTTAGGTATATTAATACTAGAAATTTCAAATGTTTCTCTATCTATACAAGTAAACATAACTTCATATATTTTAAAATGAAGAGAAGTAAATAATTGTGAATATACTATTTTTTTATTTATAACTATAGCATCTTCAAAATTATATCCAAAAAAATTTCCATAAGAAACTAATAAATTATTTCCAGCTGTAAATTCAGAATATAATATATCTTGTGTAGAACTAAGAGGTTGGCCACAAAAAACTCTTTCTCCTTGCCATACATGTGGCTTAGAATGTAATATAGTAAAATAATTACTACGTTTATATTTATCTAAATAATATATAATTTTTCTATTGTATATATCTCTAATAATTATTTTATATGAAGAAACATAAATAACAATTCCTTCTTGATATGCTTTTATACTTAAAGTATTATAATTTAATAGATTTTTTTCAAATCCAGTAATTATAATTGATTTTTTATGTTTTAATGTAGGTACAATTTGTGATTGCATTTTTGCACCCATTAATCCTCTTGCAGGATCATTATAAAATAAAAAAGGAATTAAATTTTCAGCATATGAAAAAAGATCCATAGGTTTTATATATATAATATTTTTTATAAAAATATTTTTAATTTTAAATGAATTTTTACTAAGTCCTAAATAAAATAAATTAAAAATTTTATTTTTTCTTAAATAATAATTATTAAATAAAACAATATATGTTTGGCGATTAAATGAATTTATAAACGTAATAAAATTTTTTGTTTTTATATTATTTATAGATTGATATGGAAATTGAATATTATTTTTTTTTTCAAGCTTAATATTTTTAGTAAAACTTATAACTAATCCACAATTTATCCCCTCTGTAGTATCTATTAGACATAAAGAACCTATTTGATTTAAATTAATATTTCTTACTTGTAAATTTTGTTGTAATTTAGAATTATAATTAGTAACTCTATTTTTATGTATAATTTCAGAAAAACTATTAATTTGTTCTAAATATTGTATTAATGGATTAATTGTTAAATATTCTTTTAAATTAAAGTATATATTAGATTTAAAATAATTAGTAGTATTATTTCTATTTAAATTAGTATGTATATATTTATATATATCATTACGTAATAATTTTGAAAATTTATTTAAAAAATAAGAATATTGAGTTGAAAAATAATTACCTAAAGTAGAAATTGAACGAAATTCTACTTTATCTATTTCTGATAAAGTTTTTTTATTATATTTAATATCTAATAATATATCTAATATAGAAATAAAATCTAATACTATAAAATTTTTTATATTAGAAAAAAAATTATTTATCTGTATATAATTTTTATTTAAAATATTTCCAAAAATAGAATATGTATTTAATTTAAAAGATATATTAAAAAAAAAGGAAATAAAAGAATATAATTCTGAGTTAATAATATTTGTATCTATCTGAGAATTTAACAATAATTTTTTTAAATAGAAAGATTTATTATAACGTGAATAGATAAGAATATCTTGTATAGAAATACCTAATAAATATAAAAAAGAAATTAAATTAATTTTATAATTATTAATAATACAAAAACATTGATCTTTTTCTAATACTAAGTTAATAATAAATATTTTATTAAATATTATTTTTGCATATATAATAAAATTAGAATTTTTAATGAAACTATTAAAAAATATACCAATATAATTAAACATTAATTTAGAAATAAATGTTTTTTTTAATCCATTTATAATTAAATTTTTTTCAGCAGTATATTTTGGTACCTCACCTATTAAATAATAAATAAGTTTATACTTATTTCTATTTAAATTATATATTTTTAAAGGTAAAAATATTAAAATTTTAGAATTAAAATTTTGTATAATATCTATATTTTGACTAGTTAAATTAGTTGTTTTAAAAAATAATAAATCATTTAAAATATAAATATTATATTTACATTTATTAAAATAAATATAAAATTCATCTCCTAAATAATTTTTAATAGAAGATATTAAATAATATATTAAAGTTTTATAATATTCTAAATAAAAAGTTTTTAATGTTTTTAATGTAATAAAATTTTTTAATAAAAAAATCATATAAAATAATAAAATATTATTAATTAATAATTATTTTTAATTTATATAAATTAAAAATTAGACTGAGTACGCATTAAAATTAATAAAGGTACTTCTAATTCTAATTCTAAAGGTAATTTAGAACAAATATTTTGACAAAAACCATAAATTAATAAAGTTAATGCTATTTTAAGATTAATTCCTCTTTGTAATAAAAAGAAAATAAAATCTGATTCTAATTTAGAAATACTAGCTTCTTGATTTATAAAAGTAGAATAATTATTTACAATTGTATAAGGTATAGTTATTGTAAATGTATTATCTCCTAATAATAATGAATTACATTCTGTATAATTATATGTATATTTAGCATTTTTAAAAATTTTTACTAATCCTCTATATGCATAACTTGAATTATTTAATGAAATACTTTTTGAATAAACACGACTTTTAGTATAAGATCCAATATGTAACATTTTATTTCCTGTATCTGCTATTTGCATTTCAGAAATTAAAGATAAAGAAAAAAAATTACTTGAAGAAAAATCTCCTATTAAATATGTAGAAGGATATTTTCATGTAATAGCAGATCCCATTTCTATTTGAACCCAATCTAAAATAGCTTTTTTAAAACACCAACCACGTTTTGTTGTAAAATTATATAAACCACCTTCTCCGGATTGATCTCCATGGTACCAATTTTGTACAGTAGAATAATTTAGTATTCCTTTTTCTTTTACTAAAAGTTCAACTAATGCAACATGTAATTGAGATTCTAAAAAAATAGGAGCAGAGCAACCTTCTGTATATATTACTGTAGCAAAAGCATTTACTATTAATAATGTTCTTTCAAATTGAGCAAAATCTTCAGATTGAGTTCTAAAATAAGTAGATAAATTAATATTACATTTAATATTTTTTGCTATAAAACAAAAAGAACCACCACTAAATATTGTAGAATTTAAAGTAGCAAAAAAATTATCTTCTAAAGATACAATGGTACCTATATATATAAATACTAAAGAAGGAAAGTATTTTATAGCTTCGAAAAAAGGCATAAAAATTATACCAATTTTAAGTAAAAAATTAGTAATTGTATCTACTATAGATACACTATCTAATACTACATCAACGGCTAACTTAGAAATAATTTTATTTTCTTGATTATTTAATCCTATTTTATCTAAAATTGAATTAAACATATTTGTAATTATTTTATTTGAATTATAATTAGAAGGAATAGAATAATAAGAAATATCATCATATGAAATATCAGGAATTTCAAAAAAACACCAATCTGGTTGTTTAAATTGTTTTAAAATTATATATGCTCTATATCTAAATATATATAAAAATAAAAAATCTTTAAATTTAATATTAAATTTAGTTAATGTATTTAAATTTAATCCACCTATTAAACGATATGTATCTATAGT
>NW_020312265.1:0-23653 GCF_002999335.1 Cyclospora cayetanensis | reverse complement strand
CACCACCAATACCCAACATCAAGCAACACACCCGACCCCACCCCAACAACCCCCCCTTATTTTCCCCACTCTCACATCCCACCCCCCGCCGCCACCACATACACTCATCTCGCCGAACCAACCAGCTAGCTCCCACACCTCATCTACACTGCACTCCAGCCTTACACTCTCATCGCTCATCCCAACACCCTAAACCCTAACCCCTCACCCCTAAACCCCAACCCCTACACCCCAAACCCCAACCCCTCGACCCCAAACCCTAACCCCTAACACCTAACCCCTAAACCCTAAACCCTAAACCCTAAACCCTAAGCCCTAACCCCTAAACCCTAAACCCTAAGCCCTAAACCCTAAACCCTAAACCCTAAACCCTAAACCCTGCCGCGCTTTTAAGTCCTCTATGTTGCAGGGTAATTACTTGTGCATTGAACATAACGGTACTGTGCATTGTTCTACATCACTTGGAGGCAGAGGCGAGATCTGCACTCCAAAGTTCATTCATATTTTCGTTGTGATGTCTGTGGTTATCGTGAACGCTATGGATAGTTTTTTTCTCGCTCTTTGAGCCGTGATTTTGTCTTCGGCTGGTCCAAATAAAGGGATTTTTGAAAATCTTCAGTACGCTCACGTTTATCCACGATGCGGTGTTCCTGCCCTCCAATGACTTAAAATTGATGCTGGGCGATGACTTCACATCTTTCCTGGTGCATAGTTACATCTCCCAACATCAGCAGGCTTCATCGTAGTACTTACTCCTTTACACTTTGCTCAAATTGTCCTCTGTCACTCAAATTGTGTCCGGGGCTTGCATGTTTGTAGCTCTAGGGTCCTAGTCCTTTCAGCGAACATCAACCTGCTTCTTAGTGCACAAAATACTATTCATACAGAGCGAGACACTTCTTTACTCCCTGCAGTACAACTAATATGCCGTGCAACAGTTTGTTGAACCCACTTATTTCCACACATGGGCCCTGCAACGCTTGATGGTTTCCTGTTTTCAACACGGAATCTGCAATTCACGCGTTCAAGTAACTTCTGCCTTTTCTCGCTCAGCTCCCAAATCTAGTTGCGGTAATTTCCTAAGCTCATATACGTCACTCGTGCAGGCCCGCACTATCACTAGCGGCTACATCCCCAATGATCACACTAGTACCAGAAACTGAGGACCTGCCTAGACTTCCGCTTCTAGCATCCAAATGGCTTCTTCTCCAAAACCTACAAATTCATGTATCTGCAACTTTCGTGCGAAGGATGCAGGCCATTAGAATCTGTAAAGAACAAAACGCTTTAATTTGTTTTCTTTGCTTCTCCATGCCACTCGAACCTGAGCACGCCGGCACAGTAAAAAACGGCATTCGTGATGCTTACACCACAAATTACGAGCTTCAAGCATGAACAGTCATTCGCAGCACAACTAGCCGGACGGGAAACCGGGGGCCAGCAGCTTATCAATGACTCAACAATAGCTAACTTGTATACACTTACAAATTATAAGTTGGTATGCACAAGCTATACCAAAAGGTTACTCCTTTATATTTTACCAACCCTCCAAGAAAACCACCCCATTTTCATGCAATTTCAAAGCTTTAGGCTTCGACGCGACTGCATATTACATTGTGACCTGCAATAGGCAGACATAGTCCCACGTCAAATGGGATGGCGATCTTTGCTTTGTCGAACAGGCACCAAGACTGTACATTGACAATATAAGGGTCATAATGCTCAGCTTCCTTCAGCCCTTCACAAAAAACCCACACTCCTCTTTTTAGCTAACACGCGGTTTCAGAAAATATCTGCCAAGGCAAATCTTACATACTGCACATAGATTTAAACCACGGCAAAATGATTTGCTTGAAACATATCCACGGCGTACGCTCAAAGAAGCTTCCGATATTACGATAATACTGGCTCGTAAACGGTTTGGAGCAAGCTCCCTCAATCGCAAGTTAAATTGGTAGTGTTCGTAGTATAAATAGAAATTTCTGATAATAATAGCAAGGACGCAGAAAAGATTATAGGAACCTGCAGAATATCTTCAAAGCCCATTTCATCATTGCCGCTAATCAACAGATATTTTAGCACGAAGGTCACCAGTAACTGCAGGCGCTGTGCTCTACATTCCTCGCTCTCCTTGCTCCCACGTTCTTGAATCAGACCATTTGATTTACGCATATGTATTACGACCCCGCTGTTTATTGGAAAAGATTTATCAGAAGATCTGATGTAGCTTGCCACGTCACTCGAGGTCATCCCTATTTCTCTCTTTAGCAAAGCTGTCGCAGTCTAACTGGGCAAAGCAGGCAGAAACAGCTACCTACTCATTGTACTAGTTACAAAAACCATACATACACGCTAACAACATGGCTTTAGCTGCAAATATCGACGAAATGC
The DNA here is from genome assembly GCF_002999335.1 of Cyclospora cayetanensis. Classification (NCBI taxonomy): domain Eukaryota; phylum Apicomplexa; class Conoidasida; order Eucoccidiorida; family Eimeriidae; genus Cyclospora; species Cyclospora cayetanensis. Next base: position 21,262 of record NW_020312265.1, on the reverse strand, counting down.
AAGAGTCCGTTATATCTTTATATCGTAGCTCGTCCTTCTATTCATCCAGCGAGTTCCCACGTCAACCAAGAGCCACGTTTCTTGTAGCACAGCCTTTAGCCCCTTTCCACCACACCTATCAATGCATTCACAAAAACTGTCACTGAACGAATCGATATACTTTCCCCCTTCGCCTGCACCACACATGAGCCTTAGTGCTCTCTGATTCTGGAGAACAATTAGGGCTCGTCCCCGCCGGGCTGTCAACCTATAAGACATCTGCGTCACGCAGGTTGCAAGCACACACAGCAGAAATACCCTTAGGTGTAAACCATCCTTTACACGCCCACAGTTACAGCAGAGCCCGTTTCTCCCTTCTTAAGCCTTAAGGATGATTACGAGGCACATTCATACTAGCTGCCACAGTAGACGAAGAGAGTAGTGGGGATAATTGTACTGCATACCGAATACGGATAGTCTTGTATACTTTACTGATAAAAATATACTCACCTCTTAAGATTGGATTATAAAAGGATTGGCCGGGTTGCATCAGATACTCCGCTAAATACCATCACTCATTCAACGAAGGCAACCGCCACTTCGAAATAAGGACGACATCGAACACAAGAAAACATTAAGAATTGCTGTTCTCACAATGGGGCAACGAGGTTCATACACAGCCAAACGCTTGCCCACTCGTCCTGCTTTTTGAATTATGGTGGCTGCTACTCCTTGGTATGCGGAGCTAAAACACATGTGATGTGACTCTGTATGTGTAACATGGATAAGGGCAGCGCGGAGTGCGCTACCGGTTCTACCAGACCAGTAATAAACAGACGATGAATGTCAGGAAGGGACGTGACATGGTTCAAAACCAGAGAGTAAACACTAGTTTACTTCATTATGTGATATGCGCGAGCTATGCAGCTGGCGGCAACGCAAGACCAGACAGAGGGGAAAAGTGTGCGAGTGCCTATGTCGACAACAACTTTCGAACTTGCCGTGACCCCGGCATCCAATACCGATTATTCTGCAGAAGCCCAACTAGCTCTAAGGCCGTGTGGTAAAGTTTTTCGAGGCGCAACCTCTTGATCATTTACGATTCTAAACAACAGGCTAGGGACGGGGTACATGCGCAGTGGAAACTTTGCGACAGAGCCGGAAGATAAGCATTGCCGCAAACAAGGTTACACATCGATACCTTGATGAGAAGCTGTTTGATACATTTATTAACAAAACCTAGTACTCTTTGGCTGTTTCCGTAGGTGCCTGACTTGAGAGCGACAGTCCCTTACCAGTACTTATACACCCAAAGCAGCCAGAAGAGAAACCACAAGGCTCACACTAAGCACTAGTGTCTATAGTCGAACACAGGCTGTCGTGTGGAATGGAAATGCTAATAAAGCTCACAGTTTACTAGTTAAATTTGATGGAAGCGGGCCCCGTGCTTGCGGTTTTAAAACTTTATCCAGTTCACTTATTTTCAACCAACTAGTGATGGGGGAGTGTTTCTTTACCAAGCAACACCAATTCTGGGGTCATAGGGTGAGCTCCTTCTGGAAATGCCATCTGCTAAAGTCGTAACGATACAAAGAGGACTAGCATGGCCCTTGCCCAAGGATGACACAACAACAGCATACTGCTGGATGAGGCATTTCAAGGTATCGAATTTCCATAGATCAGTCCCAGTCGCCAAACCACCTTGCCTCAAAACCTACTCCCTTGAAAACACCACCAAAGATTTAAAGGAAGGGCTACATTTGAAACACTCTGCACTGATACTGACACACACACACACAAATCCTTGCCAGTAATGTGCATTGTAGTAGTACTGTAGTCTGGGAATTGCTTAGTCTGTAATCGAACTCACAGTGGCTTGAGCACGTAAATGCTTCATATCTTTCATGTAGATACCTAGGCATTAACGATTAGATGGCAGAATGGGAAGGTCTAGTAGGGACCACACCGAATATGTAAGAGGCAAGGCGTACCGCACATCATGCACTCCCTACCAGCCAGAAATGGCACCGTTTTAAACCTTTCAAAAGCTATTGTTGGCTACTTGTAGCAATGCTTGCAGAATCTGTAGCTTATGAAACTTAGGTACAGCTTAAACACATTCTAAGAATGCAGGAAGTTGACTCATGTGTGCATCAGAGCGTCGCGTGGGTGGCAGGGCTTGTACACCATTGTGGCATGTGGTCATATGCATGGGACAAATTTCGTGTCGCACAGCTCACGCTAGGCGGCTTGACCAAAGCATGACACGCATGAAGAGAAATCCCAGAAATCAGCAGTGAGAACAACCAGCATGCATCGGCTGCCTTCATTGAAAGCGCTCGTCCTCCATCTTTCATAATGTGAAATGTGAACTAGTAATACTTTATTTTGTATGCTGTTGAGGGTAAAGTATGCGCGTTCTTGTTGTGCAGGAATTCACATACCGAGAACTGTACCGTACAACAAAACAAACAGAAGCATTCCCTGGCACGGCATACGCTGATACACCCGCCGTTTCTCTAAACCTCCGTGCACATCCTCTTTGCTGCTCCACCAACCTCCTCCAAGCGTCGCGGATTTGTCAAAATATTTTATGTGAAGCTAGGTTTCTACCTTTAATCATCCAGACTAACTGACCTGTAAACAAGCCACTCTGCACTCCAAAGAACCACTTTGAAGGAAAATTCTTCCTTATAACGTGAAGGCATACATCACGAAGTAGATAAATTCAGATGTCACAAGCTTGCGCATTCTACTGCGTTTGCTTTGACTTTCCTGTGAACAACGAGTGCAGCAGAATTGTTTTGAGCATTTGTTCTTCAGAAATTCAGTGGTGCCATTGTCCCATCATCGGCTATTACCCTGCACGCGGTTTCTCCTGTCGAGGGGCCTCATTAGGTGCAGCTGCAAAAAAAAAGAGGCGCGGGCTCTTACCGACGCTTGGTGTCAATATCTTCGCAAACTGCACGATATTGAATTTTGAAAATTTACCATCAGTCGAGCAACTAAGATTATTTTTCCTGTATGACGATTGCGAGGATATATGGCTGGCATTTTTTTAAGATAGATACGAATTACATCAGATACGTTTTTACTGACTGATGTTCGCATGTTCATTACTGCGGTTCGCTCTCGGCACCATATACTTACGCGCGGGTGTTTAAATAATTTCCCTGCCATTTTTCAACAGTCCTTAACTGCAGCAAAGCAACAGGTCATACCAAGCATATATATGCAATCAACCACTTCTAAATAGAGTAGCCACGAAGCCCGTTGCATCCAGGGATAAAAAGCTATTGCCTACGCCGAATACAAATGTGGGAATTATCAAAAGACCTGTGCTTCCACAGTTATTCATGGGTCACAAGGGGTTGCACACATTAAGATGATATATGAGGTGAACGGAGTTAGGAATACTCGATAGCCTACTAACTTACCTAGCTGCAAATGACTGGGATACGCCAGAGCATTGTGCTGCTGGGGCCATATTGTGGGACCTTCCAGTACCATGAAACCAGGACATTGCATACAAAAGGCGACCCCTTTCTCCTAACCAGAAGATCTCCTCATTGAGCCACTCCAAGTGTGTGTCACCATCGACAAAAATAGACTGTCCACATATTCGCCCCCCGTTTTAACCAGATTAATTGATTGTCTTGGCATAAAGTAAATTGTGTCTGGATTTTTATTTGTAAGCCAATAGTCGATTGCATACTCATACAAACATCGAGTGCAAGCATGAAAACCTGTCTCTTTGAAAGAATGCTTACTAGAGGGTTGAAGATGTCGGGGCTTGCCGGCACACGAAATCGGGACCCTTGCTGTGAAACATAGCACGGCTCTCCGTGGCACCGGATTACTGGTTCATACAATACATGCAGCTATTTGGTGTTAGTCTGTTGCTTGATCTGCGTAGCACTAATTCTAAAAATGACTCTCCTAGAGCAAGAATCTATGCGATTGATTGCGTGGTGGCCTGTGATCCATACACAGCCCCCGAAAGAGAACTCGCAAAGGCCTTTAACTAGATACAGGTCGGCTATATTTTTTGGGAAGGCTGCAATGTTTGCGTTTGATGGGGTTCTTGCGTAAGACACCTGTAGCAAGCCCATGAGGCCTGGGCACCTAAACATGCTGCTGAGGAGTCTCCACACAACGACACACAGCATGTTCTTGTGCAGGGCAAAACTTTAGGGTCGACGTATGAGGAAAGCGTAGCCTGTTAGTAGTAAAAACCATAGGCACCTCCCTAGAATTCTTCAAAGTCACTTAGTGAAAATCTCGAAAAGACTCAGAATGTCTAAACTTCGTGGTCTCCCAGTTCCGCAACATGGAAATGTTGCAGCCTCGAACAGAAGGCAGCATGTCAAAAGGGTCTCAAGCATTACATCTTCTACCCCGTGATTTAGCAGCACCTGAATATTGACTTCGATCGTCAGTAGTTCTGGTCCGCAGAAAAAACGTTTGAGGTCTTTACCGCCCCGCCTGCGAATCAAGAAACACTATGGTCTCTTCCAGACAACTTCTTGGTATAGAAGCGCGCTACCATACCCGCCTGCTTGGTTTTCTGATACGTTACAAAGCGCTTTAGCAGTCAACAGCTCTGCGTACTCTCAATAGCAACCTGGCACAGGCCTTGAATTTGTTCTTTGACTCCAAAAGCATTTATTTTCCCCATTGCTGTTGTACACCTCTACGGAGCTCACTTGGCAAATCGCTGACAGCGAATGGATCTTGAGACTGCAAATTCTATTGGTCTAGCAGACTGCGGCCAACTTACGCTAAGCGCGTACTGGTCTGTCAGCCATTCGTACATCTCAGTTCTTCAAGCGAGTACGTTTACTATAACAATAAGAGCTGTGTCGTAACTAAAGGCCGCATGCCCAATGGACGCTGCCTCCGCTGTAAGCAATGTGGTCGGTATTTCAACTTTCGCAAGTGAAGTAAACGCCGACCTGATAGAGCCTGCCTCTAAGCCGCAAAAATGCAAGGTTGCTCAGCGTTTTCGATACAACGGCGCGCAGCGAATTTTCGCTTCGTACTTAGCTGCGTTTGCTGAATCTCATAGACATATCCCATGCCAGCCGTAGAGCAGATGCTGCCAGTTTAGTTTCTATCTAATAACTTATAAAAAGCTATTCGTAATGCTTACTGAATTTACGTTGTCCTACGGCTGGTATACCCTACCAACCCAGCCCTAGAATGCGTAACAGTAATCCCTTCACGATGCGCTGGCTGCTTGTACATCTGCCAGCAGATGCGCTGTTTCGTAGAAGAGGGTAAGCCACTGAGTATGCAAATTGATGGCAGAACGGAAAAGAAGCTATCGGGTACATCAAATATGGTGCATGAGGTAGGCAGACTTGCTACATGCCACTCGTGCGTGCAGATATATGTTCGCTTCAACGAGCTGGCAAAGTCTCCAGCAGGGCAAAACACCCACAAGCCCATATGGACAGTTGTTACGAACACCTCCTACCGCCAAACGTCCACCTACCACCCAAAAGTACACCTTCACATTTCCAAAAGCTAGTACCGAAGCATTTTTTGGATGATCCCCGATTCTTAAATCGTGACTATCTGTCTCGGTGTCGAGCGTATTACAGTTTTTAGTAGATCTGCCGCTCAGACCTTTACACACTCGCCAAACTCCAAACAATGCAACTGGCATTCAACTGGACTACACCAGGTGCATCCATGTTTACGGGCAGCTACTCAATGCACACGTTAATGTGACTCTTTCCTGACTCCAGTGCCAGTGATCGCCAAGCTGGTAGTGTCTCTTAAAGAAAAGCAGCAAAGTCAGCCCGCATTCTATATCCAACGAAGCACTGCATGTTTTGTGAGAACCACAGTTGCATTTGATGAATGTGGTGAACGCACTACATGCAGATCGTAGAGCAGCTAAGCTGATGCCTACATAGCGTCTTTGAAATCGCTGATGAAAAACTATATGCGGTGCTGAATGGCAATGCCACCGACTATGGCCGCGAGACTTGACCATGGCACTGCTATACACTTTAAAATTTGCACTGTCCCGCAGAATTTCTCCTGCTAGCTTGCCCACCACTAGCAGCTCGAGGGACAACAGATTTCAATTGTGGGGGCTACTATTATTGGTGGGCGCTACATTACAGAGAAAGCGCGCTTACATTCTGAATGAGCAGTCGGGTAGCGTTGCACTTTATTTGACGTCTGTTGGGCGGACACTTACACTATTGCAGGCAGGTTATTGATTTGCAGAGAGCATTAAGCGGCGAAGCACTTTGTACTGTTTACGAGGAAATCAGTGCTCGAGCTCTAGACTTTGGAGTCATCCACTAGACGGGCTCCTGGACGTAATACTTTGTCCCGCTTGCTTACGCCCCATGGAGGCCATGTCTCGCACTCGTAGCCAAGGTGTAATGTTTATTTGTTTGAGCTTCTTTGTGTTTGGAAGTCATTGTTTATGTCTTTATTTCTTTGCTCAGACCGTGCTAGCGTACTGTCCTGCACTACACTTTCATTCGTCTCACAAGGAGCCCTCCCCCCATGGTGACCGTCGCGTGTTCCGTCAGCCGGTTCAGCTGCAAGTTTCTTTTACGGGTATCGTCTTTCGTGTGTCTTGCAGAGATCATTGTGGGTTCCAGGGGCTTGCCTCTACAGCTGCCGTCTACGTACATTTATGCCTTTAGAGCCTGCTCGCCTCAAAAATTTTGGTAGGACCCCCAAGCGGGTGCGTTAATTCAGCCACTTGCTATCCTCCCATGAACCTCACCTATGGGAAACTGGCAGAGCCAGCTGTTGCCTGTTGGGGCCGTTTGAGTTGGTTCGGCTGCCAGGCGGGGAGAGAAGCCGGCAATTGGTAAGGTTGGGTCTGTTTCCAGAAAGTGAAGTCCTCTGGATTGCCGCGTCATTTGCGCCGATACCGAAGGGAGTCACCCTTACTCTTATACGTCGCACTGCAGTCCACTCTTTAGGTGGCTGATGCCTGCCCTGTGGTGTCTTGAATGTAGAGTCGACCAACTGCTGGCTCTTGAAATGTCATTTGAATGTCGCCTAATCAAGCTCTCATGCGCGGCGATGAGGGATACATCGTGGTGCCTGTCTCAGGCAGGTACGGCAGCGCTGTAGGCAACCCTGCATACCCACTAGAAAATCAAACTAGGTCCGCAGTAACGAGACCCTGACTTAGAGCAGATGGACACACCCGGGAGATTGCACGCACTAATCCACAGTTCGACATCGATAGTAACCTTAAATTTCCCTAGCTCCAAATCAGCTTAAAACTTTTGCTGTCATTTGGCATGAAGTAAATGACTCTAGGTCGGCTCACACAGCTGCTTGTAGAACCTGGTCATTGGGCGTGAGCTTGGCGCAACGCTCTTAATCATCTCAATTGGTGATGCCGTAGTATAGTACTCACTGGTCACCGGTGGTACTCTATGCGACCGCACGAGCGAGAGGCACGATCTGGTGCTCGTTCTTATCGGATAAAGGAATCAAACTTCGCCTCATCTGTCAATGCATTCTGTTCAGCGTCCCTTTAAAGGTGATGTGCGGGTGCCACCACCCGCTTGACGTTCTACGGCTGGCATAGACGCTCCCACTTGTCAGAGTGATATTATGGGCCCCGATCAAGAAGGACCTTTAAAACACCATGAAATCAAAATTGGCGAGATGCGGCCAGTTGAACCGTATTCGCTGTTGAACTAGCCTTGGTAGTCAAAGTGAACTGTGTCGCCTTATAAGTGGGTGTTCTAAACGGAAGTTGAACTGGTATTGTCATTATTTCAAAGGATTCGGTGATAAAGTCTAGCTTAACGCGACTGAATCGTTTGACAGCAATGCGGGGTGGCTGCTGTAAGCTGCCTGGCCTCTGAATAAGTACCGTGCGGGCTTGCCACAGCACACCTCGTGGGCATTAGAATAATTTTGCATAGTGCCACGCATTGTGAGAGGAAGATCCGTGATGAATTGTAGCTTAACGTGACTACATCGTTTGCAAGCAAGACGTCTGGGGGGGAATGACGCGGTCATGGCTCCGGACAACGCATAGAACCTAGATAGCGGAGAAAAGCGAATGCGCCACATGTAGTACGCAAATGCGCAGAGAATGAGCGATGAAACGAAGCGCTTTCTGTGCTGTATTTAAAGTATGAATGACCCCCTTAGCCTTTTTGCCACTCGACCCCCTTTAGAAGGTTTGATGAGGCCGGGCCAGTTGGATTGAGCAGCCTAAGCTTGGGCTCGTATCGAGTCATCATCGAGGGACAAAGAAGTTAAGTCCTCGCGGTTTAAGGTCTACCTTTTCCGGGGGTTGAGCAATAACGTCCCTGCAGTTGAGCAGTCCGGTGCACGAGGACATATCGGGCTCCCGCTCTGGTGCCTCCATTTGTGACGCTGGCTCAGGGAACGATTGGGATAGGGGAGCTTTGAAGGGGACCGCTTGCACCCCTTAGTAAGTTGGCACCTCCACAACAGCTGCCTGACGGCCCCTATTCCCATGCTGCTGTTCCGGTGCATCAGCGGCTGCAGTAATGGCGGTCACCCACCCGTAGAAAATGATGCAAGCAGTAACGAGTGGGTGCAGGGCATCTCCACCACTCAAATCGCGGATGACCGGCGAGAGCGTCCACAGTCTAGTAGCGCGTGCCTTTCAGAGAGTTGATCATGAGATTCTGAAATTGGTTTAGAAAACCAAGCCAATGCTCCATGTGTTTTCGTTGTGGATTAGGTGGTTGACCGCTGGAAGTAGGTCAACTCCTGGTGATCTGTGTGGGATAAGCCTTTGCACAGGGGAGAATGTAACCCGACGTATTCAAACCGCTGACTAACGTCTGAATCTTCGGTGGACACGGAGTACTTCCGCAGTAAAAACTTTCTGATCTGGTTCAAATAGCGTTCGGTCGTTGTAGGCTTCCAATAATGAACTTTAGGCATAGCCTGATGCAGTAGTTCAAAGGTCATCAGCTCTGGTGGAATCGGGAAATTGGGCAAACCGTATATTTGACTAGCCGCGTCTTGAGTTGCTTCACAGCGAAAGTATGCGGTGGAGTCCAGGTAGTGTCATGTGCTTCGGGCGGCCATGCCACGTCGGCGAACTCGGGCACCACGAATATGCGCCATGGTTGGCAGTCGCGAAGGACTGTTGCATTTGCGTCTCGTACGGAGGTAGCTCTGGACAGATTGAAATTGCATGTTGTTTTCAGCTGAACCCTTAACTCCCGGCCCGCCGATGGAGTAGCCAAAGTACTCGAACTCCTGCCTTGGTACATTGTAACTTATGAACTCCTAGTACAGAGATGCCGCTAGGAGGTGCTCAGCAATAGCCATAACAGCTGGGCGTGAGAGACTAGATCGAGACTCTTTGTATGGATGTCAAAATAGCCAACCTCTCCCTGGGCCAAAATAATTTGTAGAAAAGCATTGATATTGGTCTTCGACAAGGCGCGTGCATCTTGGATACTAAACAACACCTTGAGCTCGAAGAGACTCACTACTTGACAAAAAACAGTCTGTTAGCTGTCCGTTTTTGGTGCAAACCTTATCTGGTAAAGACCGGCTTCTACGTAAAGCGTCGAAAAATTTAGCAGGGCGCCCAGCGTTTCAAGAATAGTGTGTAGTAATCGCGGTGTGGAGTCCAGGTTTATCAGCAGGGAGGTTCGTAGTCTTGCCGATACATGTAATTGGTGATCAACAGGACGCTTGAGAGGCAGCTCCCTTGCACGGCAACTGGAAAGAAGGTGCGCTTTGGCTCGACGGGGTATCAGAACCTGCGACGCCAGTTTTTAAGCTTAATATAAGTCTACTTAAATACCCAAATACGTGTGTTTTAACAGTGCGCTAGGTCACCCAGACGTTTTGTCGGCCTCGCCTTCCACCTCCAAAGTGAGGGGGGTTCGCGAGTTGAGACTGTTGGACCGAGAGTACGTTGATGCTCGACGAACATAGGGAATAAATGCACCCTGTAGGGTGTGGAGAAGAGAATTAGCCGTGTTTATTACAGGCACAGGTATCGTGAGGAGAGAATCCAGGACTGCAATGCCGACTAGAGGTTCGCAGTGCTGGTGGGCGGCTGCTGAAGTGTGGCTTGTAATAGAGACGCGCGCTTCGGCTTCAGGAATGACTTGTAGCGCTCAGAAGGGGATTGTGGTAAAGTAACCGCCTCTGCCATCGACATGGGAGCAGCCTGTTGGGCAAGGGCATCATATGCCTGGTTTGCTGCAATTGCTGAGTAAGTCCTGGAGGTGAGGTCACGCGCCTCTAGCGAACCTCTCTCGCGGCAGCATTGGCAGGTCAGAGCAGTGGCGCTTCATATCCTCACGCAGCGTCTCCAACCAGAAATACCATGATATCTGATGTCTGCTAAACGAGCCTAGCCTCGCAATAAAGCCACACGGAAAAGGCCCTACTAGGTATTCGCCCTAAAATAATGTGCCACACCACATAGATGGCCGCATAACAAGATTTATTTGTAAGCTTTGCGTGTTAGGCGGGTTACATCCACTCTCCTGAAGTGGGAAGCCGACATCCAGGACCAGGCGCTGTACGAGTGCCGGGCAAATCAGGAGTCCGGATACTCGTTTGTACTACAGCTCTTCATGCTTGTGCTCCACTATGCCGAGAAACAACTCTGCTGTGCGCCCAGTAGCACACAGTAGCTCACAAGCGTCAATGACGTTTCCAGGCCACCGTCTGCTCTTCCTCACCCTCGAATACTGTATAGCAATATCCGTTAACACGATTGCCTGCTTCGGTCTCTGACGTACTTCCATCTATGCGTTCATCGCCCTCAATCCTCTATGGCCAACCTTCGGTTCATCATAATCCAGTAAGCACAATTTAGCTGGACATACCAATAGCATTTCTGCTTTGGTCTCCTTGGTTCCTTCTTGGTCTATCTTCTAGGGACAGATACGCTGCCTTCAAGCTGGCAAGACTAAGGTGATGTTAGGTTTCGTGGCGCCGGAACATATTAATCCATGCGCAGCACGGTTGCTCCGAGTACTTATGTCTCCCACTACTTTAGTGCTCGAGAATTCGAAGGCTTTTGTTTTTCGTCTGCGCCAAATGGTGCCCAGATGAGTGGCTCTTTACTTGATGGCTCACGCCCTAGTGGTGCTGAGCATTTGGCGCTATCGGAGTCCTTGTCTCTATGATTGAGGAGCAACTCCCCTAGCATACACTAAACGCGATTCTGCGGCGACCAGTCGTTTCCAAACTGTCCTGAATTATTGCGTAACAGCAGCCTCATCGCCCCGTTCTCGTTGATCCTCCTCGGTCGAGGCTTGCCCGCCTATCCCGCTACAATACAGCGTAGCGTTGTTGGGTACTCGCTTATCTTTACGGGTCCCCTGTTGACTCTGGCGTTGTGCATCTCCTATATAATGACAGTATCTGCGGCGATCTGCGCATAACTGTTCCCAAGGGTCTTTGAGCTTCAAAAGGTAGTTGCAGCGTCCTTTCAATCAAGGATAGCTCTTTGTCGTTGCTCTTGTGTTTTATCTGGCAGACTGGATAATTATTCTCCCAAGGCACCTTCGGAATGTGACACAATGCCCGAGTAAACAAGCTGTAAAAGCCCCACAAAGTATTCATCATGATCTCTCTTGTTTTGGGCCAGTTTAACCCTCACCTCTCGTCTATTCCTACAAAAGCGCCTTAAGAGGCGTTGTTCTGGAAGAACTTTTCAATCCTCCATCTTTGCACTGGTATACCCAGGACAATTTAATAATGCAATGCAAGAAGGTTTATCTGCTTTCAGCGCCTCACTGAGCAACTTTGGTTTCTCCCTCTAGAAGCTATGTCTCTATCTTGTTCAAGAAATCCTGCATACCACCTCCGTCTTCGTGTACGAGAGACTGACAAGGGATAGGCTCATCGGATTTGCTCTCATCTCGACAAGTTGCCTCTGTAAACCCGCCACCTCCACCTGTGAGTGGGCAATAACTTTTAATTGCTCCTGCTTAAAGGATGCAATGAAACCAGATAATATCGTCCCTCTACGTTTTTGTGAAACCCGTGCTGACTCTTTCATCCGCGCGGTAATGGACAATACAAAAAAGCTGCCGCTTCTTGTGGCCATTGCGATCAAGGCTCAAGAGCGCCAGAGGCAGAGGGTAAAGCAGATATGATATGCGACAGTGTGCGCTGTACAAGCGCAGTCAAACTCATGCAGTCCAGGCCCAATAAGCTAAACACCAACGATCATAACAGAGTGTTGATACGTATTGTCGAGTTTACTCACCACCTGCCAAACGCGGCAAGACGTCTTGACGACGGCCTCGAAAATCGAAGGCGGCAGACATCTCTCATCAAGCATCCGGTCACGACAGTCTTAAATATTGAAGTGCACTGCGAAACCGCAGTAGCAGTGCTAAACCACTCGTCATGCACGTGAGACCTTGAAACTGAAAACCAAAGCTTAATGCTCTACAAAACCAACAACCAGCACTTCACTTATATCCCCTCAGATCTAAGTAGAAATTATCAAGGCCAGCACTCGCTTCTGCCGCTGATTAACTTGTCAACTTTCACCAATCAATGCGTCATATATGAGAACAATTTGCGACGAAACCGGGAAGCGGACTAGAAGAGCCTCAGTTGTGAATGTTGCCACAACACAATCGCCGAGCACTACGACGAATTACTTATGTGGTTACTTGTCTTTGTTGCTGTGTTTTGGAAACTAAAAATATATACTCATTACCCTAAAGCACGTGACGGTAATGTTGCACTAGAGAGGGCCGCAGTGCATGGCAAGAGCCACCAGTTTTGGCAAGGCCGCTTGATCTCCTCATCATGAAACTTCTCCCACTGATTGCGCTTCCTATCCCTGTATTGTTGACCACATTATGCCTGCTTCTTCAATTCCTACTGATGTTGGTAGGTGCATTTGTTGCTCATGATGCGCCCATTTCAATCAGGCATTTCTACATATATAGAAGCCTTTAGGGGCTGTCTTGTATGTACATTAGAGGTAATCGCTTGCTGATCTACGCTTTTGGCGCCCACTGAGCCGGCCATGGACCACTGTTTGCAGTTTCAGATAGGCGTGGAGCTGGTACATTGATCAGGAATCACTTCATTATTCTGTGAGGTTCTGAAGCAGAATAATCGTGCAGTTAGGCGCAGTGTAATATGATGTATTGCAATTCAACGAAAAAAGGCCTGCGGCATGTTTCTGGTATACGAAAATGTGTGTGACACACTTACGAGGATATGACAATCACAAATTCACATCGAACCGCTAGGACTTGGGGACAATGCATCACACCAAGGCAACATGCGAACGCACTCACTGTGCCCACAGCAATTTTTAAATGTGGAGGTCGCGTATACGCAAATATAGAGGAAGGGCTCCTCGACTTGCCCTGGAATCGACTGTTGCCAGTTGCAACTAACTCAATGCGGCGAATGTATTTCCTGCTGCCCCTGTGACATTTTGTTGTCCCCTCTAATAACCACCGAAAAATGTGCACTTTTAGAGCAAGCAGCATGAGATTGTTTACAATACTGATAATTTCTCCTTATTACATCAGAGGCGCGAAATTAGAGAGCACAGCAGGCGTGGTCCAAGCAAAAGCTTGTCTACTAAGTAAACAAATATGATGCAAACAAGAATGTATATGCAATTTTCACACTTGCGTTGAGGTGTGCAAAGCACTACTGATAAATAGACTTGCTGGTGTACACACATCTACGCAAGCAGGCTCTGCACCCAACTACCACCTGTTTCACTAGTTCGCACATTTAGTCGGCAGATACTGTGAAACGAACAAGGTCATTCAGTGCGCTTTTCATTTTTCCACAGGCAAATAGATGTTTCCGTCATTTGCAGAAAATATAATGCCTGAATAATCAAGCAACACGGTTGCAGATGCAGCCACTATACACACCATCAGCAAGCAGCATCTGGGGAATTTAGATAGGCCACAGCCTTCAGCAAACGTATGCTTAGCCTTTCCCAATCATGCGCACCTTCGAATACACCAACGCTATGGATTATAACCGTAGGGTCTGTTGCTCTCCGATGATACTGCTACAATGCATTTTGCCTAGAAGCTGATTGTATACTGATCGGGTTCGTGCATGTGAGATCCCCATTTGGAGCCCTTTTTGTCAGTGGGTGTGGCGCTGACCGTTTGGACAAGAACTATGTTAAGCTACTGGGCCACTTAAAAGCTTGCATTGCTCAGCCATTTGTCAGCAAAGTGCCACGCAAAATACTATGTCCTCGAAATGTGATTGATGCTGGAACAGTGATGGACGCTCACCAGCAACGCTAGGTGCACCCCCAAAGTGCTGGAACATTAGGTTTGGTGCAAGCAATCATATATACTTGCTCCTGGGTGTCATGAACGTGCAATTGGTCAGGCCCTCAAGCCTCATTAAGACCTGGAAATCAACAAGGTAACTATATTCGTAGCACGGTGACAATGGCAGACATGTACATTACACCAGTGGAGGAGCCAATCAGGTGCGCTCAGCAATGTGCTTACACGTTAGAGCAAACCGACAAGCGTATGGCCCCTTAGCGGCTCGACTCATAGATCCACAGCGTTGCGGTTCCACCGTGAGGCATGCAAAATAACAAGGCATATTGCATTTTCTAAGGCGGTATTCTCCCAATTAATATTGTTATCAGTGTGTCGTAGACAGAATGTGAATAAAAGACATATCTATCTAAATTACAGCGGCTCGCAGTCTATATGCTTGAAAAACCACACGGTCGCATGTGCTTATCCGGCTAATACAAATATATAAGAAAAGCCTTATTTAAGTGTCTGTTTGGAGAGGCTTATGCAAGCATAGTCTCGATCCTCCATTCTACGGGTAATGCGTCATCTCAGCAGATGTAAAGTATTGAAACTGAATTGAAAGGTGGTGCTGTATGAGCGGTATAGCAAGGACTGAAAGTCCATGAGTCTGCTGACGTACGGGCGAGCTACAAGCAAACACTTCATGATATAATGCGTGTGGAATGATTTTAGACGCTGTAAATCTCTTGCAGGCCTTTGCAGATGCTCCACAAACAATCCAAAACCACGTATTCGTACTGAGATGGAGACCACCCACCACAAATTATGAATAAACCTGGGACTCGTCGGAGCTGCAGGACATATGCAGCGAAAACACATTGCCTGATAAGGTGGTAAGTAGGCGTACCCTGGTGCGCGAGCTGGTGGTGGCCCAACAGCTGAAGCCCTGCTCGTCGTAGAGCCAAGCGAATGATAGAGATAAGTTTCCAACCATCTTGTTCTGATCTCTAGCTTTGAGTGAGAACAGGCGCTTAGCTGAAAGGTTTTTGGCAGTCCATAACTGTGCTGCTGGCGCCAAAACATGCACTGGAGAAAATTGTACAGCTAGGGAAAACGCCTGCGAATTCACCAGGTAGGATAGTATGCTTACCAAAGGTAGAAGAGCCCTGTAAAATTCTAGTGTAATCTCGGAAGATGTGCTAAACCCCGGGAGCACATGAACCTCTGCCGATGCAAGCAACAGTGTGCAGGCCATCCTATCTGTAACTACTTCTACATGAATGATTGATTGCACCTATCACTGTCATAGCTCCACCGTCACAACATCACACATCATTACTGCTCTTGTTAACATCACTGTTCCGCTCTGATCAATCATTGCTTCAGTCCTCTTAAGCCCACTTGCTCTAGATACCCCGCTGGTGGGCGAACTATAAACTACTCAGAAAATCTGTACTATTTTCAAACCTGTCGTTCACCATAAATTTACAGCACCGGCGGACTTTTTTTCCTGCAATTCTTCTGCCGTCTGCTCCTACATTCACATTTCAAGATCTCTACAGCCCTAAACTGTAAGAGACCTGTACGCACCTACATTGCAACACGTTACTGATGCTTTGAAGCAAGGCCTCATTGCTGATGTTTGTCGAAGCCCCACCTGTTGCGCATGAGTGTGAAAATGGAAGCCTCTCAACTCAGTGCGGCTAATCATGATATGCATCTCAAAGCCCTGTATACATTTTGAGCATCGCGTGCAAGGGATAGCGCATTTGCACTCAGTTGGTCGCTTATACTAAAATGCCACAACACATAACACGGACTGACGCAAAAGCGCCTCCCAGACACATGCATGCAGTGTGAAGCAGTAGCTCACAAAACGCAAAATTACTGGATTTGCATCATGTTATGTTTTGTTTCCGTAGCGAGTCAAAGCATATTTATTCGAAGTAAAACTTCGCCTCGGCGGTATAAATATACATTCCTGCTACTAACAAATGGGCTAGCTTCCATATGCCGATCGCAGCCTCTCTCAGTCGTCTAAGGAAGGTATTATAACTGGATACATTCGTTCCTGGTCATTCAATGTGTAGACGCGCACACACCTTCACCTTAAATCTACGGCAGACTCAAGTGTTTGAGGTGTAAGCTGCAATCACACCAACGGTGCAGCCACACAAATACACATCGTTTTAGGGGCTCATTGTATAAAGTATGCACCCACCAAGCTTGTGGACTGGAAACCAACTGGGACTATCTTCAAACAAAAAACACAAAGCAAAGCTACGTTCGCAGGCACACCAGCCGTCTTCATGCCACATTCACGCATTCAACGCAAGGCCCAACCTCGTAAGGAAAATCCGAAATAGAGCACAGATGTGGTACACAAGTCTGCACAAACGCACGCCTGTCAACATCAAAAAGACCAGAGCCACCACTATCAAATGCGACACATGTGCCGCCTCGTGTTTTCTGCTGCACGCGGAAACCAACGAAGAACAGCAAATCCTACAGGAACTGGTGGAAACGCTCTTGCACCGTTGCACCCATACTCAGAACCACAAACGCAGGCCGCAATGGAGCCATACAACATCCATTACACAATAGTTGCTGCCGCCTACCCGCACCGAAACCGTGCGTTGCAAGCGCAGTCTCACTTTCTGGATCGCCCCAACGCAGCCGCGCATGAGCGACAGCGCGACATGACCACATATCCCGAATCACAGCTAACAGCAAAATGTGGAAAAATGCATCGGTTTTATGGTGATCGAACCTTCTGGACAGGTTCGGCTCTAGAGTACATGGCGATCTTCGCCCGCGTGCATTGATCTTGCACGTCACATTGACCGTTCCTGGCGATACACTGTGCGGAGGGTCGATAATGCGGTCAGCATTTGACGTTATGACAACCTAAGGCTGCTGGGCATCAACGGAGTCTCGAGTGGTGACAAATGCCCATGCATACAAGGTGTGACCCATGCCCAATTGGTTGCTACCGACGGCTTTTCACGTAGGATTCCTCACTCCATGACCCCGAATAGGCTTGTAGTCCAAACTATTCCCGTGAATTACAAGCCATCCTGCACCAACGCGTATTCATGAGTTTATGTACTTTCGCTGCTTGTGAAGAGACGCGCATGGAGCCTGCGTGTGCTATGGGGCTTCAGATTGCCCACCTAGAGGAAAACTTCCTGTCCAGAAACCTCACTGGTTCAGAAGCAGCAAGCTGCAGCAGCATTCGACAACATCACATTTATGTGTTACACAGATGCACGCATGGCTTTAGCTCATCACCAGACGCAGGGCAAGCAAAATGTCATCAGGATCCTGCACAAGCGACAGACTAGCCCACAGCAGGCCGTCCTGAACTGTGCACAACAAGAGCAAGTTAAACAAGGTGGACAAATAGCACACCAATACAGCGATGATTTGTGATATTGTATTCCTGCACGGAATTAGCAAGGGGATACCATTCTTCATGCTACACATCTCGCAACCCATTCCTTTGACATTCGTCCGCTACATTATGTGTCTAAACATGACTAGGCCAAAACATTGCTGGCAGGCTGAATACACGTAGAAAAGCCGCTTACAGAAGCCGCAGCTGCAGCACACTTCGGGGTTCGAGTCCATAAAAGAGCGAGCACTTCCCTTACCCTCCAGCTAGAGCGAAAACATGAAACGAAACCGCAACATAAAAGCGCAAGCAGATATTCACTTCATTGTGACGGCGCGAGACCAATGAAAAGGCAAAAATGTATGCGTAGCCACAATACTGGCAACCCATGCTGCTCAGAACAATCCCAAGAATGAAGGCACACATTTTGAGGACCTATGTTTACCCAAACACCTCATATACCCTGCAAACGCTTGACAGCCCCCAAATCTATTCAACATGGACGCATGGGGACTAGACAATGTGAGCATGCTAGAACCACTCGATTGCTACGGGAAACGCGCAGCGAAACTCCATACGCTGGAAACAAATGAGTCTTGATGCAAAAACGAGACAGGGAACAATGTCCCACATCTGACAAAGCACCACTCCGCTTGTCTCCACATTCGCAAATCCAATGTAATGTACGGTACGGACCTTGTTTGTTTGAGTACATGCATCGCAACAAGACGACACCTACACAGTTTTTCTCGGAACACTAGCACCCCTTCAGTGCCTATTACAGATAACGTCGACCCATTAGCGTCCTGCCGGAATCGCATAATACACACTGACTGCTGCATGCCTAAACCGAAAAACCGGGAGCACAAATCTATGGCGCCCGTGGTGCTAAACGACACCGAGTACACATTGCCGGCTTCTGCACGCCCACATCCAAACCGCAACTCGCCTCCACAACCCACTTTCTCAGAATCGCTAATGCAGGCAGGCATGAGCTAGTCCAAACCATCAGCGCACATAAAGCGCAAACTACAACAGCAATATCTAGAAAAACCACAGCCATTCAAAGGCGCATCGGATCTCCTGAACAACGATGCAGCAGGGTACTACAATTGTCCCTTTCAGCTTGAGTTAAAAAGACCAGTATGCTCTACACGCCAATCTGGAACACATGAAAAAGGGCAGTGGGACGCCTGATCCTTCCCCCAGCATGCACATAACAACAATGCTAGCCATCCCACTGCAGCATACAAGCTAGATGCTGGCCTGAGCCTACATGCATTACCTACAGCAAAAACACATACTACACCCCACACATTTGCATGCAAAGAGCGCACTGTCTGAGCCATGCAGCGTGCAAATGTATACCAGTCTCCAGACCAATTCTGCATCAAAGCGACGGCAAGTGCTAACCGATGTGCTCGTGCTAGAATTACTCTAGTCTTATGGCCAAGCTCGCATAAGCATTCAACACTCAGAAAAAAACTCAAAACGTCTACAATCGAATACGCCAGAACACAATCTTGCATCTTATAAAATACCGACACCTTTTAACCCCCGACTCACATAAGCGGTTCGATTACTGCTATCGACATTGTTGCTTTGAGAACATGCAATACGACACGACGACACCAAGACAGGTTTAAGCATAGGAGCCGTACTGCCACTGGATTCCAGACAACCTCCCTACTCAGCATCGTCCTGCCACAGGCCCCTAAACATACGGACGCCTGCCACTCTTCACCAACACTCCGCAACACAGGTCTAGGGGTCGAGTGGTACTAGACACCACGTACGCCACATTGGCTGCTTGTCCGCACCCACACCCAAACCGCACCTGGCTTCCACAACGTACTATCTGAAAGTTGTCAACGCAGACCGGCAGTACCAAATGCCCAACATCAGTGCAAACGCTGCATTAAGTACAACAGAAAAACATCAAAGAACTCCAGCCACCCGAAGGTGCTTAGGCTCTCCTAAACAAGCATGCCGCTCGGTCATACAATTGTCCCTTTCACCTGCTGCCACTGCAATAGATAATATATGATCACCCACCTGAAACACACATCCAGTGCAGTGCACGCCCTGATCCTTCCCCCAGCATGCACATAACAACAGTGCTAGCCATCCCACTGCAGCATACAAGCTAGATGCTGCCCTGTCCCTACGTGCATGAGTTACAACAAAAACACATTCTACGCCCCACACCTTTGCATGCAAAGAGCCCACAGCTCGGGGCATGCAGCGTGCAAATGTACCCCAGCCTCCATATCAATGCCGCATCAAAGCGGCGGCAATCGCTAGCCGATGGGCCCGTGGTAGAACCACTCTAGTCTTATGGCCAAGCTCGCATAAGCTTTCCATGCGCTGGAAACAACTGACCACGTCTCCATCCATGTGCCATAAAACGCGCCTCCGCATATTGTAGAGCACCAACTAGGCATACTCCCACACTCACATAAGCAGTTCTACTGCTGCTATTGACATTGTTGCTTTGACCACATGCAATGAGACACGACGACACCAACGGAATTTTAAGCATAGGAGCCGTACTGCCACTGGATTCCAGACAACCTCCCTACTCAGCATCGTCCTGCCAAAGCCGCCTAAACGCACGAACGCCTGCCAGTCTCCACCAACACTCCACACCACAGGTCAAGGGGACCAGTGGTACTAGACACCACGTACGCCACATTGGCTGCTTATCCGCACCCACACCCAAACCGCACCTGGCTTCCACAACCCACTCTCTGACATTCGCCAACGCAGCCAGGCAGTACCAAATGCCCAACATCAGCGCAAACGCTGCATTAAGTACAACAGAAAAACATCGGAGAACCCCAGCCACTCGAAGGTGCTTAGGCTCTCCTAAACAAGCATGCCGCTCGGTCATACAACTGCCCCTTCACCTGCTGCCACTGCAATAGATAATATATGAGCACCCACCTGAAACACATATCCAGTGCAGCGCACACCCTGATCCTTCCCCCAGCATGCACATAACAACAGTGCTAGCCATCCCACTGCAGCATACAAGCTAGATGCTGCCCTGACCCTACATGCACGACTACAGGGAAAACACATTCTATGCCCCACACCTTTGCATGCGAAGAGCGCACTTCCTGTGGCATGCAGCGTGCAAATGTTCCCCAGCCTCCATATCAATTCCGCATCAAAGCGAAGGCAATCGCTAGCCGATGGGCCCGTGGTAGAACCACTCTAGTCTTATGGCCAAGCTGGCACAAGCATTCCATGCGCTGGAAACAACTGACCACGTCTCCATCCATGTGCCATAAAACGTGCCTCCGCATATTGTAGAGCACCAACTAGGCATACTCCCACACTCACATAAGCAGTTCTATTGCTGCTATTGACATTGTTGCTTTGAGAACATGCAATACGACACGACGACACCAAGACAGGTTTAAGCATAGGAGCCGTACTGCCACTGGATTCCAAACAACCTCCCCACTCAGCGTCGTCCTGCCAAAGCCGCCTAAACGCACGAACGTCTGCCAGTCTCCACCAACACTCCGCACCACAGGTCTAGGGGACCAGTGGTACTAGACACCACGTACGCCACATTGGCTGCTTATCCGCACCCACACCCAAACCGCACCTGGCTTCCACAACCCACTCTCTAAAA